>NC_088399.1:11275494-11426098 GCF_034236695.1 Oncorhynchus nerka | reverse complement strand
GACCCGCACAGACAGCTGTGTGTTATGTGCTAGGCTAGGAGGTGGTTGTGTTGTACTGACCAGTACCCGGTGTTCGCGGGTCCGACATGTCAATCAACCTGCTATCTGCCAATCACGGGAATGCCTTGAATGTTCTGATGCCGGGCATCCTGGTGGTTGGCGGAGTGGCGTGGAGGGGGGTTGGGCATTGAAAGTTAAGACCAGGTTCAGCCTTTGTTCTCTCTCTCTTACGTCTGGGCTTCACAAGAGAAGGTCACGATTGGCTTGTGGGTTATCTGTCATCTATTTGGCGTGTGCTACGGCCCAAACAGTAGCCTGTGTAAAGTTGGTTCAATAAACCGTCAATTCGCAAACTCAAGCCTCTGTCTGGACAATTGTTCATTTATGATCTAGTCAGGTCATTACATTGGTGTCAGAAGTAAAAACGTTGATACAAGTTAGCCAGCTAGCTAGCTGACTTATGTGGCTAGCTACCGTAGGTGAGAACGGGGATTGAAAATGCTTGAGGGAATCCGAAAGTGAAGGTGGAGGTAGGGGACGATTATGGCCAAGGAGGTGCGTGTGAATGGACGTCGGGGTTCTGTCTGAGGAGATCGCCAGGCGTCGGAGCGCAGAGGCCGCTTGAGGGAGGACGTTAGAGTGATGGTGGCTGAAGCGGGCATGAGTGCTTCGTCGAGTGTATTTCGCGCGGATTCTGGTGGGCGGACCGAAGTGGCGGCGTCGACGCGGCGTGACGAGGAATCTGGGGCTCAGGATGTAAACAAACATGGCGGCGCCCAGTTCCCGGCTGCGTCCGTATCTGTTAAGACCCAGTATTCGGTAAGGCGGATTGGGAAGCTTTTCATGCTCAGTTTGAACTGTTAGCTCATTTTAGGGGTGGTCGGATGAAGAAAGGGCACTGCAGTTGGCTTTATGCCTCACGGATGAAGCTCTGTCCTGTTTGATATTGATTAGCCCCGAGGACAGGCATGATTATGGTGCTCTAGTGGGAGCACTGAGGAGGCGCTATGGACAGTGTGTACAGCCCGGGCTACTGCGCTCCGAACTGAGGAATAGACGAGGCAGCCTGGAGAGCCTCTACGGGTGCTAGCTAATGACATTGAGAGCCTCTCTCGGCGGGCATATGCTCACATGCCCCCTCCGTGCAGAGCGAGCTAGCACGGGACCAGTTCATACAGGCGCTCTCCCCTACGGAGCTGCGCATACAGACCCAGCTGGCTCATCCTGAGTCATTGCAGACAGCCTTGGAGATGGCTTTGGAGAGGGAGCTGGTGTGGGCTGGGGCTTCAGCTGGGGCTTTGGTGGGGTGCAGGGAGACACACCCTCTGTGCGAGCTGGGGGCAGAGCAGCCCGGGCCGGAAAAGCCTGCTTGGGTGGCCGAAATGACAGAACTCATTCGGGCTGTGTCGCTACAGGCGGCACGAAACACAAGCCCTGGTCCCAGGGTCTGCTGGGGTTGTGGCCAGCCAGGCCATCTGCGCCGAGATTGCCCCATGTCCCCCAGAGCTCAGGGAAACGGCTCGGGGTCCGCATAGACCGGGTAGTGCGGACCCTGGCTTTCTATCCCAACCACCATCATCTTCAGGAGGAGCCCACCGGCACAGACGGGAAGCAAGGCTCCACTTCCCCAGAAGCAGACGAGGGCAAGCGGAGGGAGCCTGTTGTTGTGGTGGGCCGGACCTGTGTTGGGGACTTTTGTCATGTCCCTGTCACTGTGGAGGGGGTGCCCTGCTCCGCCCTGGTGGACACTGGGTACACAGTAACCCTGGTGAGGCCAGATATTGTGCCAGGTTGGACTCAGTGTGAGCCTACAACTGTGCAGCTCCGCACAGTCACAGGTGAGCTGGCACCCATGAAAGGGAAGGGAATAATGACTCTGACAGTAGGGGGCAGGACTGTGCGTCATCCTGTGTGGGTGGCGGCTGTGCAGGACCCTTGTATCCTGGGGTTGGACTTTCTTAGGAGCACAGGCTGCCAGTTAGACCTAAATAGGGGCACACTGAGCTTCCAGGGAGGGACGGAAGTCACCATGGCCCCCCCTAATGTCACATTCACTCAACCCAACAAACCCTTTACTCCAACAGTTAAAGCAGCAGAGACTCATGGCTGCGCCCCCTCCCCCACAGCTGTGTGTGACTTTTCCCCAGTCCCCCTGTCACCTACGGCGGTGTGTTACATTCCCCCAGCTACCTCCATGACACAGCCCTCTGTGAGCCCGGGCCGCACCCCCAGCCCAGCTACCCCAGATGGGAGAGGAGAGGACACTGTCTGCAGTGAGGAGATATGGGGGAGGAACTGTGTTGGTCTTGACCCTGAGCAGCAGGAACGGTTGTGGCAGTTGCTGTTTGAATTCAGAGACAGCTTTGCGTTGAGTGAGGAAGAGGTGGGTCAGACTCTTCTGGTGCAGCATGAGATCGACACAGGTGATGCTCGACCCATCAAGATGCGTCCCCGCCGTATCCCGCTGGCACGCCAGGAGGCGGCAGACAAGGCTGTGTTGGAGATGCAGCGGGCAGACTTCATTGAGCCCTCAGACAGCCCCTGGGCGGCGCCAGTCGTCATGGTTCCGAAGAAGGGGGCAAGCTGAGGTTCTGTGCGGACTACAGGCGGCTGAATGAGGTAACCAGGAAGGACTCATACCCCATACCACGTATCGATGAGTCGCTGGACCTGGTTAGGGGTCCTCCTGGTTCTCCTCACTAGACCTCCGCAGTGGCTACTGGCAGGTGCCCCTCTCCCCAGAGGCCAGAGCCAAAACTGCGTTCTCCACTAACAGAGGACACTGGCAGTTCAAGGTCCTGTGCTTTGGCCTGTGCAACGCTCCAGCTACTTTTGAGCGTTTGATGGACAGGGTGCTGGATGGCATCCCCGACAGCAGTGTCTGGTATACCTCGATGACATCCTGGCCCATGGCAGCTCCTTCCAGTCAGCCCTGGGGGCGCTACGGCGTGTGCTGGAGAGGGTGGCTGCCGCAGGTCTGAAGCTCCACCCGAGAAGTGCCACTTCATGAGGAGAGAGGTGTCCTTCTTGGGCCACCGAGTGGGGAAGGAGGGATCAGCACCATGGAGGACAAGGTAGGGGCTGTCAGAGACTGGCCCACCCCCCCACCGACCAGCGTCAGCTGAAGAGCTTCCTGGGCCTGGCCTCGTACTACAGGAGGTTTGTACGGGGCTTCTCAACGTTGCTGCTCCACTGAACCGCCTGCTGCCGAAGGACAAGGCTTTCACTTGGACAGTGGAGTGTGAGGAGGCGTTCAACACCCTCAAACGTGCACTGATCGAGGCCCCGTGCTCGCCCCCTGACCTCACCTTGCCCTTTATCCTGGACACAGACGCGAGCAATGTGGGCATGGGTGGGGTGCTGGCCCAGGTGGGGCCAGAGGGGGAGAGAGTGGTGGCGTACTTCAGCAAAACATTTGACAAACATGAGCGCCGCTACTGTGTCACCCGGCGGGAGCTCTTGGCTGTTGTGGCTTCCGTCAAACACTTCAAGTACTACCTGGGTGGTCTGCCCTTTACTGTAAGGACTGACCACTCTGCTCTCCAGTGGCTCATGTCTTTCAGAGAGCCAGAGGGGCAGGTGGCACGCTGGTTGGAGGAGCTTCAGCCGTATGACTTCACGGTGGTGCACAGGGCAGGGCACGCCACTCCAATGCCGACGCCATGTCCCGTCGGCCCTGTACTGCAGACGGCTGCCGCCACTGTGAACGGAGAGAGGGACGGGAGAGAGAGCTGCGGGCAGAGGAGGTGTCTGTGCCACAGTGTGTCGGGCGAGCGGGCCTGTCTGCTGTGAGCTGTAGACTGTCGGCGTGGCTGAATGGCGGCAGCAGCAGGGACGGGACACAGACCTACAGCCAGTGCTACAGTGGGTAGAGGCGCAGGTGAGGCCACCATGGGAAGAGGTGACAGCGCTCTCACTCGCGACCAAAGGGTTGTGGTCGAAGTTTGAGAGACTGCGGCTGGCTGATGGCGTGCTACAGCGGGCATGGAAGGAGTCAGCTACGGGAGAGGAGAGGTGGCAGGTGGTGGTCCCAAAAGCATTGCGGGAGGCTGTGCTCCAGAGTACTCATGGGGGGTGGGGACTGGACACTTTGGGGTCACAAAAACACTGCGCCGTCTCCGTCAGGGCTTCTACTGGGGGCAGCACAAGAGGGATGTGGAGGACTTTTGTCGCCGCTGTGACAACTGCACAGCGAGAAAGGGCCCCCAGGCCGCTCTCATGCTCAGCTCCAACAGTTCCCAGTGGGGGCTCCCATGGAGAGGGTGGGAGTGGATGTAGTTGGGCCGTTCCCCACCACAGACAGTGGAAACCGCTGGGTGCTCACGGCCATGGACTATTTCACAAAATGGCCCGAGGCCTATGCTCTGCCTGACCAGGAGGCAGAGACCATCGTCGACGCCCTGACAGCGGGGATGTTCAGCAGGTTTGGAGCTGCAGAGTCCATCCACAGCGACCAAGGCAGAAACTTTGAGTCCCGTGTGTTCGCCACCATGTGTGAGAGGCTGGGTATGCACAAGACCCGCACTACTCCTCTCCATCCTCAAAGTGATGGCCTTGTGGAGCGCTTCAACAAAACGCTTGGACAGCAGCTGGCCATCGTCTCTTCAAACACCAGCGTGACTGGGACAAGCACCTGCCTATGGTCCTCATGGCATGCCGCTCCGCTGTCCAAGACTCCACCTCCTGCACGCCTGCCCTCCTCATGCTGGGGAGAGATCCGCACCCCTGCGGAGATGGCGTTTGGTCGGCCCCTGGATAGCCCTCATGTTCCTCCGGGGCCGGAGTATGCCCGGAGACTCCAGGACCGCCTGGAGACAGCCCACACCTTCGCCAGAGAGCAGCTGGTGAATGCAGGTGTGAGGCAGAAAGGAACTATGACGTGCACACCCGGGAAGGCACTTTGTGGCTGGGGAGCTGGTCTGGGTCTACAGCCCCTAAGGAAAAAGGCAGATGCCCCAAGTTGGACAGTCACTGGGTGGGACCCTGCAGTGTCCTGGAGAGGGTAGGGGAGGTTGTGTACCGGGTGCAGCTTCCTCCCAGGGGGAGAAAGGTGGCACTGCACCGGGACAGGTTATCCCCATACAGAGGGGCCTCTTCTCCCCAAACCCCAGGAACCCCCACAATTCCCCTCTCTGGCAATGACATTCTCCAGGCACCCACCCTCAGGTGCCACAGACAAGGCTCCAGACAGCCCACTCCCCCTGTCTCCCCCCCTGTGTCACTGCGTGGTTCCCCAGAACCACGGACTGTATTACCCGTTCCCGCTTCCTTGTCCCCCATATCCCTGCCTTCATCCCCTGGTTCCCAGAGGGGCACTCTGCGACCATCACGGCCACGCAGGCAAAGGAGACCTCCGGGTCGCTTCAGAGACTTTGTTTGTTCCCTCGGGGACGAGGGACTTTGTGGTGGGGGGGCTGTGTAGCGACCCGCACAGACAGCTGTGTGTTATGTGCTAGGCTAGGAGGTGGTTGTGTTGTACTGACCAGTACCCGGTGTTCGCGGGGTCCGACATGTCAATCAACCTGCTATCTGCCAATCACGGGAATGCCTTGAATGTTCTGATGCCGGGCATCCTGGTGGTTGGCGGAGTGGCGTGGAGGGGGGTTGGGCATTGAAAGTTAAGACCAGGTTCAGCCTTTGTTCTCTCTCTCTTACGTCTGGGCTTCACAAGAGAAGGTCACGATTGGCTTGTGGGTTATCTGTCATCTATTTGGCGTGTGCTACGGCCCAAACAGTAGCCTGTGTAAAGTTGGTTCAATAAACCGTCAATTCGCAAACTCAAGCCTCTGTCTGGACAATTGTTCATTTATGATCTAGTCAGGTCATTACATTGGTGTCAGAAGTAAAAACGTTGATACAAGTTAGCCAGCTAGCTAGCTGACTTATGTGGCTAGCTACCGTAGGTGAGAACGGGGATTGAAAATGCTTCGAGGAATCCGAAAGTGAAGGTGGAGGTAGGGGACGATTATGGCCAAGGAGGTGCGTGTGAATGGACGTCGGGGTTCTGTCTGAGGAGATCGCCAGGGCGTCGGAGCGCAGAGGCCGCTTGAGGGAGGACGTTAGAGTGATGGTGGCTGAAGCGGGCATGAGTGCTTCGTCGAGTGTATTTCGCGCGGATTCTGGTGGGCGGACCGAAGTGGCGACGTCGACGCGGCGTGACGAGGAATCTGGGGCTCAGGATGTAAACAAACATGGCGGCGCCCAGTTCCCGGCTGCGTCCGTATCTGTTAAGACCCCCGAAGTATTCCGGTAAGGCGGATTGGGAAGCTTTTCATGCTCAGTTTGAACTGTTAGCTCATTTTAGGGGGTGGTCGGATGAAGAAAGGGCACTGCAGTTGGCTTTATGCCTCACGGATGAAGCTCTGTCCTGTTTGATATTGATTAGCCCCGAGGACAGGCATGATTATGGTGCTCTAGTGGGAGCACTGAGGAGGCGCTATGGACAGTGTGTACAGCCCGGGCTACTGCGCTCCGAACTGAGGAATAGACGCAGGCAGCCTGGAGAGCCTCTACGGGTGCTAGCTAATGACATTGAGAGCCTCTCTCGGCGGGCATATGCTCACATGCCCCCTCCGTGCAGAGCGAGCTAGCACGGGACCAGTTCATACAGGCGCTCTCCCCTACGGAGCTGCGCATACAGACCCAGCTGGCTCATCCTGAGTCATTGCAGACAGCCTTGGAGATGGCTTTGGAGAGGGAGCTGGTGTGGGCTGGGGCTTCAGCTGGGGCTTTGGTGGGGGTGCAGGGAGACACACCCTCTGTGCGAGCTGGGGGCAGAGCAGCCCGGAGCCGGAAAAGCCTGCTTGGGTGGCCGAAATGACAGAACTCATTCGGGCTGTGTCGCTACAGGCGGCACGAAACACAAGCCCTGGTCCCAGGGTCTGCTGGGGTTGTGGCCAGCCAGGCCATCTGCGCCGAGATTGCCCCATGTCCCCCAGAGCTCAGGGAAACGGCTCGGGGTCCGCATAGACCGGGTAGTGCGGACCCCTGGCTTTCTATCCCAACCACCATCATCTTCAGGAGGAGCCCACCGGCACAGACGGGGAAGCAAGGCTCCACTTCCCCCAGAAGCAGACGAGGGCAAGCGGAGGGAGCCTGTTGTTGTGGTGGGCCGGACCTGTGTTGGGGACTTTTGTCATGTCCCTGTCACTGTGGAGGGGGTGCCCTGCTCCGCCCTGGTGGACACTGGGTCCACAGTAACCCTGGTGAGGCCAGATATTGTGCCAGGTTGGACTCAGTGTGAGCCTACAACTGTGCAGCTCCGCACAGTCACAGGTGAGCTGGCACCCATGAAAGGGAAGGGAATAATGACTCTGACAGTAGGGGCAGGACTGTGCGTCATCCTGTGTGGGTGGCGGCTGTGCAGGACCCTTGTATCCTGGGGTTGGACTTTCTTAGGAGCACAGGCTGCCAGTTAGACCTAAATAGGGGCACACTGAGCTTCCAGGGAGGGACGGAAGTCACCATGGCCCCCCCTAATGTCACATTCACTCAACCCAACAAACCCTTTACTCCAACAGTTAAAGCAGCAGAGACTCATGGCTGCGCCCCCTCCCCCACAGCTGTGTGTGACTTTTCCCCAGTCCCCCTGTCACCTACGGCGGTGTGTTACATTCCCCAGCTACCTCCATGACACAGCCCTCTGTGAGCCCGGGCCGCACCCCCAGCCCAGCTACCCCAGATGGGAGAGGAGAGGACACTGTCTGCAGTGAGGGAGATATGGGGAGGAACTGTGTTGGTCTTGACCCTGAGCAGCAGGAACGGTTGTGGCAGTTGCTGTTTGAATTCAGAGACAGCTTTGCGTTGAGTGAGGAAGAGGTGGGTCAGACTCTTCTGGTGCAGCATGAGATCGACACAGGTGATGCTCGACCCATCAAGATGCGTCCCCGCCGTATCCCGCTGGCACGCCAGGAGGCGGCAGACAAGGCTGTGTTGGAGATGCAGCGGGCAGACTTCATTGAGCCCTCAGACAGCCCCTGGGCGGCGCCAGTCGTCATGGTTCCGAAGAAGGGGGGCAAGCTGAGGTTCTGTGCGGACTACAGGCGGCTGAATGAGGTAACCAGGAAGGACTCATACCCCATACCACGTATCGATGAGTCGCTGGACCTGGTTAGGGGTCCTCCTGGTTCTCCTCACTAGACCTCCGCAGTGGCTACTGGCAGGTGCCCCTCTCCCCAGAGGCCAGAGCCAAAACTGCGTTCTCCACTAACAGAGGACACTGGCAGTTCAAGGTCCTGTGCTTTGGCCTGTGCAACGCTCCAGCTACTTTTGAGCGTTTGATGGACAGGGTGCTGGATGGCATCCCCCGACAGCAGTGTCTGGTATACCTCGATGACATCCTGGCCCATGGCAGCTCCTTCCAGTCAGCCCTGGGGGCGCTACGGCGTGTGCTGGAGAGGGTGGCTGCCGCAGGTCTGAAGCTCCACCCCGAGAAGTGCCACTTCATGAGGAGAGAGGTGTCCTTCTTGGGCCACCGAGTGGGGAAGGAGGGGATCAGCACCATGGAGGACAAGGTAGGGGCTGTCAGAGACTGGCCCACCCCCACCGACCAGCGTCAGCTGAAGAGCTTCCTGGGCCTGGCCTCGTACTACAGGAGGTTTGTACGGGGCTTCTCAAGCGTTGCTGCTCCACTGAACCGCCTGCTGCCGAAGGACAAGGCTTTCACTTGGACAGTGGAGTGTGAGGAGGCGTTCAACACCCTCAAACGTGCACTGATCGAGGCCCCGTGCTCGCCCCCTGACCTCACCTTGCCCTTTATCCTGGACACAGACGCGAGCAATGTGGGCATGGGTGGGGTGCTGGCCCAGGTGGGGCCAGAGGGGAGAGAGTGGTGGCGTACTTCAGCAAAACATTTGACAAACATGAGCGCCGCTACTGTGTCACCCGGCGGGAGCTCTTGGCTGTTGTGGCTTCCGTCAAACACTTCAAGTACTACCTGGGTGGTCTGCCCTTTACTGTAAGGACTGACCACTCTGCTCTCCAGTGGCTCATGTCTTTCAGAGAGCCAGAGGGGCAGGTGGCACGCTGGTTGGAGGAGCTTCAGCCGTATGACTTCACGGTGGTGCACAGGGCAGGGGCACGCCACTCCAATGCCGACGCCATGTCCCGTCGGCCCTGTACTGCAGACGGCTGCCGCCACTGTGAACGGAGAGAGGGACGGGAGAGAGAGCTGCGGGCAGAGGAGGGTGTCTGTGCCACAGTGTGTCGGGCGAGCGGGCCTGTCTGCTGTGAGCTGTAGACTGTCGACGTGGCTGAATGGCGGCAGCAGCAGGGACGGGACACAGACCTACAGCCAGTGCTACAGTGGGTAGAGGCGCAGGTGAGGCCACCATGGGAAGAGGTGACAGCGCTCTCACTCGCGACCAAAGGGTTGTGGTCGAAGTTTGAGAGACTGCGGCTGGCTGATGGCGTGCTACAGCGGGCATGGAAGGAGTCAGCTACGGGAGAGGAGAGGTGGCAGGTGGTGGTCCCAAAAGCATTGCGGGAGGCTGTGCTCCAGAGTACTCATGGGGGGTGGGGACTGGACACTTTGGGGTCACAAAAACACTGCGCCGTCTCCGTCAGGGCTTCTACTGGGGGCAGCACAAGAGGGATGTGGAGGACTTTTGTCGCCGCTGTGACAACTGCACAGCGAGAAAGGGCCCCCAGGCCGCTCTCATGCTCAGCTCCAACAGTTCCCAGTGGGGGCTCCCATGGAGAGGGTGGGAGTGGATGTAGTTGGGCCGTTCCCCACCACAGACAGTGGAAACCGCTGGGTGCTCACGGCCATGGACTATTTCACAAAATGGCCCGAGGCCTATGCTCTGCCTGACCAGGAGGCAGAGACCATCGTCGGCAGCCTGACAGCGGGGATGTTCAGCAGGTTTGGAGCTGCAGAGTCCATCCACAGCGACCAAGGCAGAAACTTTGAGTCCCGTGTGTTCGCCACCATGTGTGAGAGGCTGGGTATGCACAAGACCCGCACTACTCCTCTCCATCCTCAAAGTGATGGCCTTGTGGAGCGCTTCAACAAAACGCTTGGACAGCAGCTGGCCATCGTCTCTTCCAAACACCAGCGTGACTGGGACAAGCACCTGCCTATGGTCCTCATGGCATGCCGCTCCGCTGTCCAAGACTCCACCTCCTGCACGCCTGCCCTCCTCATGCTGGGGAGAGATCCGCACCCCTGCGGAGATGGCGTTTGGTCGGCCCCTGGATAGCCCTCATGTTCCTCCGGGGCCGGAGTATGCCCGGAGACTCCAGGACCGCCTGGAGACAGCCCACACCTTCGCCAGAGAGCAGCTGGTGAATGCAGGTGTGAGGCAGAAAAGGAACTATGACGTGCACACCCGGGAAGGCACTTTGTGGCTGGGGAGCTGGTCTGGGTCTACAGCCCCTAAGGAAAAAGGCAGATGCCCCAAGTTGGACAGTCACTGGGTGGGACCCTGCAGTGTCCTGGAGAGGGTAGGGGAGGTTGTGTACCGGGTGCAGCTTCCTCCCAGGGGGAGAAAGGTGGCACTGCACCGGGACAGGTTATCCCCATACAGAGGGGCCTCTTCTCCCCAAACCCCAGGAACCCCCACAATTCCCCTCTCTGGCAATGACATTCTCCAGGCACCCACCCTCAGGTGCCACAGACAAGGCTCCAGACAGCCCACTCCCCTGTCTCCCCCTGTGTCACTGCGTGGTTCCCCAGAACCACGGACTGTATTACCCGTTCCCGCTTCCTTGTCCCCCATATCCCTGCCTTCATCCCCTGGTTCCCAGAGGGGCACTCTGCGACCATCACGGCCACGCAGGCAAAGGAGACCTCCGGGTCGCTTCAGAGACTTTGTTTGTTCCCTCGGGGACGAGGGACTTTGTGGTGGGGGCTGTGTAGCGACCCGCACAGACAGCTGTGTGTTATGTGCTAGGCTAGGAGGTGGTTGTGTTGTACTGACCAGTACCCGGTGTTCGCGGGGTCCGACATGTCAATCAACCTGCTATCTGCCAATCACGGGAATGCCTTGAATGTTCTGATGCCGGGCATCCTGGTGGTTGGCGGAGTGGCGTGGAGGGGGGTTGGGCATTGAAAGTTAAGACCAGGTTCAGCCTTTGTTCTCTCTCTCTTACGTCTGGGCTTCACAAGAGAAGGTCACGATTGGCTTGTGGGTTATCTGTCATCTATTTGGCGTGTGCTACGGCCCAAACAGTAGTCTGTGTAAAGTTGGTTCAATAAACCGTCAATTCGCAAACTCAAGCCTCTGTCTGGACAATTGTTCATTTATGATCTAGTCAGGTCATTACAATATCCTTCCTGTTTGGCCCTGTCCGGGGTGTCCTCGGATGGGGCCACAGTGTCTCCTGACCCCTCCTGTCTCAGCCTCCAGTATTTATGCTGCAGTAGTTTATGTGTCGGGGGGCTGGGGTCAGTTTGTTATATCTGGAGTACTTCTCCTGTCCTATTCGGTGTCCTGTGTGAATCTAAGTGTGCGTTCTTTCTTTCTTTCTTTCTTTCTTTCTGAGGACCTGAGCCCTAGGACCATTCCCCAGGACTACCTGACATGATGACTCCTTGCTGTCCCCAGTCCACCTGGCCATGCTGCTGTTCCAGTTTCAACTGACCTGAGCCCTAGGACCATGCCCCAGGACTACCTGACATGATGACTCCTTGCTGTCCCCAGTCCACCTGGCCATGCTGCTGCTCTAGTTTCAACTGTTCTGCCTTATTATTATTCGACCATGCTGGTCATTTATGAACATTTGAACATCTTGGCCATGTTCTGTTATAATCTCCACCCGGCACAGCCAGAAGAGGACTGGCCACCCCACAGCCTGGTTCCTCTCTAGGTTTCTTCCTAGGTTTTGGCCTTTCTAGGGACTTTTTCCTAGCCACCGTGCTTCTACACCTGCATTGCTTGCGGTTTGGGGTTTTAGGCTGGGTTTCTGTACAGCACTTTGAGATATCAGCTGATGTACGAAGGGCTATATAAATACATTTGATTTGATTTGATTTGAATAAGATACCTTTGCTTTTAATAGTGAACAGAGATAGTTCATAATTTTCAGATTTGTTCGACTCTATTCTAAAGAGTATTTTATTTGTTAAAAGCCTATTCGATGCAGTGTTCCATTTCGTCAACCAAGGCCTTTACTTTAAAATGTGAACTTCAAAGGATTCGTATTATCCAGTTATGAAAAGGCAAACAGAAGTCATTTGTATTCAATTGTAAGAAAAGAAAAATACATTTTTTTCATTTTCATCCTAAGAATGGCTACTGGGCTAATAAATGAGCTGACACTGCTGTCTGGTAAACTCAATTTACAGAACTGGAACTGTCCACAAGTTCTCAAATGTGATGTCAATGTGAAGGGAGTGCTAAAATTGTGAAAAGATGAGATTATGTGTGTCCCAAATGGCACCCTATTCAACTAAGTATAGTGCCTGAGCCCTATTCGTAGTAGATGCCCTGTTCGTAGTAGTGCACTATATAGGGAATAGGGTGCCATTTTGGATGTAAATTATGAAAACAATCCTCAACACGAAGTGCAGGCAGTCAAAGCCAGTGGTGATAAGATTACTGTTAGGTCTTCCCATCTTCCATGAACTGCTGCTGAACACTGATCTGAGGTCAGTTGTAATTTGACATCACAATGGTTGGCTTACAGTAAAGCTGTTACTGGATCTGCATTTTGAAGCAACTTGCAGAACATAAATCTTGTCTGAGTTGCTTTATTAGTATTGGCCCTGTACTGTCTTACCCCCAACCTGTACTATTGGTTCCCCCTTTTCCCACCAGCAAACAAACAAACACCATAACCAAAAACAATACTCACAGGTGATGACAAAGTGCTATGGAGGTGCTCAAACAAAATATAGCTCAATACATAACGAGCATGAAACAGCGCGATCTACAGACATGGCACTTACAGAGAGATTGAGCTCCACAGCAAAACAACTGACAGGGTTTTTAAACAAAGGGAAAGGAACGGTGATTGGGTAGGAAACAGGAAGAGGTGTGTCTTCTGATTGATGATTGGTGACTGATTGGGTAGGAAACAGGAGGAGGTGTGTCTTCTTATTGATGATTGGTGACTGATTGGGGAGTGATGATTTTCACCTGTGAGGGGAGAAGGAGAGAAAAGAAACGCACACACTGGATACACACACAGGGTACTTGTATCCGTAACACCCCCTCTACCCATCTTATCATCTGTTGTCCTTTTGTTTCACTTCATGTTTTTCTGTCAGTGTCTGTAAGTCTGTTGCTTTGTTTCTCTGTCGTTTGTGTCTTTATTATTTTAATTTGTAAAGTGTGTTGAGACATTGTATGAATGCACCGTAAAATAATTGTGATTTGATTTGTGTAAAAGTTGCTTAAGTGTATGTAATCAGTAGCATTAACATTCTTCCAGTCCATTTGGATGATTTGAAACTGTCATGCTTTAGGATACACACTTTTTTGTATCTTTAGTATTACATTTAAAGTACTTTGTTAGCTGTAAATTATATAGTACTCTTATATAGCTTTAAATATATATAAGTATATTATATAGTACTCTTAAATAGCTGTAAACATATATAAGTGTATTATACAGCTGTAAACATATATAAGTAGTATATTATATAGTACTCTTATATAGCTGTAAACATATATAAGTATATTATATAGCTGTAAACATATATATAGTACCAGTCAAAAGTTTGTAGACACCTACTCATTCAAGGGTTTTTCTTTATTTTTACATCGTAGAATAATAGTGAAGACATCAAAACTATGAAATAACACATAATGGGATCATTTAGTAACCAAAAAAGTGTTAAACAAATCAAAATATATTTTATATTTGAGATTCTTCAAAGTAGCCACCCTTTGCCTTGATGATAGCTTTGCACACTCTTGGCATTCTCTCAACCATGAAGTAGTCACCTGGAATGCATTTAAATTTACAGGTGGGCCTTGTTAAAAGTTAATTTGTGGAATTTCTTTCCTTCTCAATGCGTTTCAGCCAATCAGTTGCATTGTGACAAGGTAGGGGCGATAGACAGAAGTTAGCCTTATTTGGTAAAAGACCAAGTCCATATTATGGCAAGATCAGCTCAAATAAGCAAAGAGAAATTACATCATTACTTTAAGACATAAAGGTCAGTCGATCCGGAAATGTTCAAGAACTGAAAGTTTCTTCAAGTGCAGTCGCAAAAACCATCAAGCGATATGATGAAACTAGCTCTCATGACCGCCACAGGAAGGGAAGACCCAGAGATACCTCTGCTGCAGTTAGTTAGAATTAACTGCACCTCAAATTGCAGCCCAAATAAATGCTTCACAGAGCTCAAGTAACAGACACATCTCAACATAAACTGTTCAGAGGAGACTGTGTGAATCAGTCCTTCATGGTTGAATTACTGCAAAGAAACCACTACCAAAGGACACCAATAAGAAGAAGAGACTTGCTTGGGCCAAGAAACATGAGCAATGGACATGATGAGTCCAAATTTTAGATTTTTGGTTCCAACCGCCGTGTCTTTGTGAAACACAGAGTAGGTGTGGTTCCCATCATTAAGCATGGAGGAGGAGGTGTTATGGTGTGGGGGTGCTTTGTGGTGACACTGTCTGTGATTGATTTAGAATTCAAGGCACACGTAATCAGCATGGCTACCACAGCATTCTGCACTGTGGTATACACCATCCCATCTGGTTTGCGCTTAGTGGGACTATCATTTGTTTTTCAATAGGACACTGACCCAACATACCTCCAGGCTGTGTAAGGGCTATTTGAACAAGAAATAGAGTGATGGAGTGCTGCATCAGATGACCTGGCCTCCACAATCAACCGACCTCAACCCAACTGAGATAGTTTGGGATGAGTTGGACCGCAGAGTGAAGGAAAAGCAGCCAACAAGTGCTCAGCGTATGTGGCAACTCCTTCAAGACTGTTGGAAAGCATTCCAGGTGAAGCTGGTTTTAAAATGTTTTATTTTTTAACATTTTTTTAACTAGTCAAGTCAGTTAAGAATGAATGCTTATTTATAATGACACCCTACTTGTAAATCCCCAGAGGCCAAACCCTCCCTTAACCTGGACGACGCTGGGCCAATTGTGCGCCGCCCTATGGGACTCCCGATAACGGCCGGTTGTGATACAGCCCGGGATCTAACCTGGGTCTGTAGTGACACCTCTAGCTAGACCGCTGCGCCACTAGGTAGCCCAATAGTGTGCAAAGCTATCATCAAGAGTGGCTACTTTGAAGAATCTCAAATATAAAATATATTTTGATTTGTTGAACAATTTTTTTGGTTACTACATGATTCCATATGTGTTCTTTCATAGTTTTGATGTCTTCACTATTATTCTACAATGTAGAAAATAGTACAAATAATGAAAAACCATTGAATGAGTATGTGTATCTAAATTTGACTGATACTGTAAGTATATTAATATAGCTGTAAACATATATAAGTGTATAATAGATGAATGCAAGTTGTTTCAAGATGGTCATTCTCTTTGCTATCACATTACTGCGTGTGTGTGTGTGTGGGGGGGGGGGGGGGGTGTGTATGTCTGTGTGTGAGTGTTTGTGCGTGTGTGTGTGTGTGTGTGTGTGTGTGTGTGTGTGTGTGAGAACGTTATGATCAATCCACCACAAGATGGCACTCCTCTCTTGTTTCAGTATCAGACAAGCACATGTTACTGGGTTATTAGGGAGATTTGATGAAGTACTATAAAATAATATTGCGCTGTCGTATTTGCTCATGTTTACGCTATTTCCGTCTATTTACGCAATTCTTTACAACGGTGTAATTCGTGAACAACAGTCGGCTGAAGGTTGGGATGTGAGTTGGCAGCGGTGTCTGTAGCGCAAAAGAAGGGCGATGTCTTTGCTCCCAGCATGGCAAGGGTTGACTAGATTGTGTTAATAATTTACTTAGATGATGGGTGAGTGGGGAGAAATATGAAGCTAGAGTTTATTTTTCCACTTCCTATGTCCAAAAAGATATTGTCTCCCCCAGAGACAAGATCTTCTTATGATTCATCTCCAATATTTATTTTCTCCAATATCATATTGTGTCACACTGTGTATTGGAAACTCAATAATTTCCAAGAATATGAAGTATTTATGATTTGCTTTATCTTCTCTTTTGTCTCCCTCTCTCTATCTATGTGTTGCACCTGTGTGTGTGTGTGTGTGTGTGTGTGTGTGTGTGTGTGTGTGTGTGTGTGCATTAGCACTGTGGTATATCACAACTGGCAAAGTCTCAATTCTCTCTCACTCACATGATTTCCCTGTAGCAGGAAGCATTATTGCTGGGAGGTTTGGTAGCATCCTGCCCAATTGAGTCTCATTAAGATGTGATTGCTTTGTCTTCTCTGTTTTGATAAAGTGATATCCAGTGTGTGTCGTCATAGGACCAGCTGCATAGCACAGGGTGGAGAAACATCCAAATCACAAGGAATAGGCTTCATCCCAAATGGAACTCTGGGCTTTGGTCAAAAGTAGTGCTCTATATAGGGAATAGGGTGCCATTTGGGATGCAGAAGAGAATTTGGACAGATGTAAACTGCATCTCCATAGCCATTTGGATATGATAGCAGTTTTATGCATTTGTGTCAAGCTATAGGAACAAAGATTGGTAGATTTAAGATGACTTGGCCCTCTAAAATCTCATAAATTGTGTTGTTTTTCTAAATAGTTTTTTGTTTGTTGTTGCTTTAAAGTGCTTTGAAATTCTTTATGTAATGTATAGAGCTATAAAAGTAGAATAAATGATTAGAGAACTGCCCCAGTCAGAACCAGTGGAGTGGTAGTTCAATAACTCCATGGTATACAGTTGTCTACTAGGGGGATCTTGGTCCATTTGACTAGGGATCAATATTTTCAGGGCACTGATAGTAATCATTATCCATCAGGGGTTGTAGGTTGTATGTTTCAGGTGTCTCAGAAGTGCTGACCTAGGATCAGTTTTGCCTTTACACATAATGAATACTGGTAAGATTACATGGACAAGGGGAACCTGATCCTAAATCAGCACTCCAACTCTGAGACGCTTTGTGAATACAGCCCCATAACTACTCATAATGGTGTTGATGTTGAGGCCATCTCTTGTTTACCTGCACGAATGCACGCATACATCAATTGCATAAAAGTTTCCTACAGTACCCTATAAAGTGTCATACAAAAGTCATTGCTGGGTGAGCATTGCACACAGTTTAGTGAACTTGTGTTCCTGCCACTGAAGCTGAAATAAGCTTTTTCTTTTTGGCAATTAGGGCTCCATATTCTGTAAAACTAGTTTGTGACGATGTCTTGTAGCCAAAATGGTATACAAATAAAATATAGGCTACAGGTAATTGCATTGATCCATGATCTGTTTATGATGTCACAGAGACAGCCATCACTTAAACTCTACAGGTTCTCGTAACATCACATTACAACAACGGTCTTGCAGTAAACAAGACTCACTGAACTCTCCAGAGTGTGGTTATTGTTTTTTCTGCATGATCTCATTGCTTCTTCCGTCATTTCCAGACTATTTAATTTTTTTTGTTGCTTCATTGTTCTGTTGACGGTCATCAAGATCAAGCCTCCAGATCTCGAGGCTGTCCAGGACACCTTATGGTGTCCAAACAATGGGCCAGCAACCCATCCCTGCAGGGGGGGCTTCTTTACTGACCTGGGCAATTTTGTCCTTGAGCTTTCAAAGACTACAGCCAAGACCACTACTAATCCACCAGAGAACAAGAGCGGGCCAGGAAACATATCACTCCAGCCCTGTTGTCCGAAATCATGATCAGAATTTCGGACAAAAAAATTGTAAGGAATGCAGCTGGCTGTTGAAACTTTAGTCAATTCATTAATACATGCATTACATCGGCGCAATAAAGTATGTGACTTTTTTTCTTTCTGACGTAAAAGTATATTCTGGTTATGGATAAATAATAATACAAAAATGACATACTGATAAAGTCTCAATTTTCGCTTCACTGTATTTGTTGGTTTTCAACTCAAGTATTTCTTTTTTTATCTTAAGTAGAGCATCAATAGTTTTAAAGTATTCAATGTCCAATAAAGTTTCATACAAAACCTACCCCAAGTTTCATACAATATCCCATGAGATTTCACTTCTACTTGCAAATGGAAAGCACAAAGGTGAATAAGGTCCAACTGATGGCCTGTCACCCTGCAGACCTTTGTCTGCACACAGTCTCTTTAGTCCTCTGTTTATTCCCTCTACTGTCACTCAGTGCATGCTGTTTCTATTGTTAAGACAAGGTCTCCCTGAGCACAACTCTCCCAGACAATCCTGACAACAGGATTTTCATAGAAAATCCACTGGGATATGCTTCAAAACACACAAGGCATTTGAAGAGCGGGTGGACGTGTGGTTTATGTAAAATATGAGAGACCTGTTACTGAAAGAAGCAGAACTTGAAATCCATAACTTGAAATCCACTATATTGATAGTGATCCATTTTGAAATCATTTTGAAAATTCTGCTGTCATAATTGTGGAGTAGACTTTGGGTTCAAATCATGATTAAACATGTATATACTTGTTCGATCACACACAGAAGAAGCAACAGTTACCAGTGTCTTTGGTTTAATGATAGACTAGGCCTACTAATCAATTTTGGGAGAACAAAAAACAACAACAGACATCTGTGGGGAAAAAAATTGACAAGTTGATTATGAAAATAAATTGCAGTAAAACGTTACAAGGGTTATATTGTGAGGCACAGCTGTGATTTTATCATTTTGCAGATGTGCGTCCTATCGCACTCCTCTACAATTCCATTCCCAACTCGATGTAGTTACTTCACATCGATCTATTTACAACGATTGCTTTGGTCTACTGCATACTGCTGGTGTGGTGGTGGAAATACGTGACAGACTGAACGTTGTTTAGCGGGGGACTAGAATGTGATGTTTACAGGTAAAATGTCATTTCAAATATTGTTTACAATGTCATGGCAGATTAATATTTAACTATGGAATGTGGGTCAGATGTGGAAAAAAACACGTCTTTGATAGATACAAAAGTAGATACAAAAGTTGAGTTTCGACATGTTCTCACTCACGTCGTCAAAGATTGTCAGAAAAAGTTTACACGTTATAATTAGCTAGTTAGCTAGATACCTGGCTAATGTTAGCTAGCTAAAGTTACTTGTCTTGAAGATACAGCTAGCTGTAGTCAACCATCATTAAGGTAACATTTTAAAATGTAAAGTAAATATTCTAGGCATCTGTCTATCTAGCTAGCGAACTACATACAATCCTTGTGTTTTTGCATGTTGTTAAGTAATTTGGCTAGCACACACTAGTAAAGTAGCTAGCAGCCGGTTATTAGCTAACGTTAGCTAGATTGACTAAGTTCAATAAGCAATGGCTTCTCTATCTATATATTTAGCTTGTATATTGGCTTTTCCTTGGGTTAGTGTTTCAGTCTAGCAGGGTGACATCTGTTGCTGGTGGTTGGGCATTGATGAGGTCCGTCAGTGAGTGAGTGAGTGAGTGAGTTATCTTCTTGCTTGCACATTTTGAATAATAAAATACCAGAATGTCTCTAGAAGGTCTGCGTTGAAGACACTCACACAAGGATGCGAGAGTATATTATTGTACTATAAAGTGCTTAGTTAACAACATGTACGTACCCATGCTTTATTTGTCTGACTCTGAACACCTTTTTTTTACGCTGCTGCTACTCTGTTATTATCTATGCATAGTCACTTTAATAACTACCTACATGTACACTGCCGTTCGAAAGTTTGGGGACACTTAGAAATGTCCTTGTTTAAAAAAATAATAAAAAAGCTATTTTTTTTGTCCTTTAAAATAACACCAAATTGATCAGAAATACAGTGTGGGCATTGTTAATGTTGTGAAAGACTATTGTAGTTGGAGACGACTGATTTTTTAAATGGAATATCTACAGAGGCCCGTTATCAGCAACCATCACTCCTGTGTTCCAATGGCACATTGTGTTTGCTAATCCAAGTTTAGCATTTTAAAAGGCTACTTGGTCATGAGAAAACAATTTTGCAATTATGTTAGCACAGCTGAAAACTGTCCTGATTAAAGAAGCAATACAACTGGCCTTCTTTAGACTAGTTGAGTATATGGAGCATCAGCATTTGTGGGTTTGATTACAGGCTCAAAATGGCCAGAAACAAAGAACATTCTTCTGAAACTCGTCAGTCTATTCATGTTCTGAGAAATGAAGGCTATTCCATGCAAGAAATTGCCAAGAAACTGAAGATCTCGTACAACACTGTGTACTACTCTCTTCACAGAACAACGCAAACTGGCTCTGACCAGAATAGAAAGATGAGTGGGAGGCCCCGGTGCACAACTGAGCAAGAGGACAAGTGCATTAGTGTCTAGTTTGAGAAACAGATGGCCTTAACTGGCATCTTTATTAAATAGTACCCACAAAACACCAGTCTCAACGTCAACAGTGAAGAGGATGCTGGCCTTCTATTTTTTTTTTTTTTTTTAACTAGGCAAGTCAGTTAAAAACAAATTCATATTTACAAGGACAGCCTAGGAATAGTGGATTAACTGCTTTGTTCATGGTCAGAACGACAGATTTTTACCTTGTCAGCTCGGGGATTCAATCTAGCAACCTTTCGGTTACTAGTCCCAACACTCTAACCACTAGGCTACCTGCCGCCCTCTAGGCAGAGTTGCAAAGCAAAAGCCGTATCTCAGACTGGCCAATAAATATAAAAGATTAAGATGGGCAAAATAACACACACACTGGACAGAGGAAGATTGGAAAAAAGTGTTATGGACAGACCTAAGTTTGAGGTGTTCAGATCACAAAGAGGAACATTTTGTGAGACGCAGAAACAAATGGAAAGATGCTGGAGGAGTTATTGACGCCATCTATCAAGAATGGTGGAGGCATTGTGATGGTCTGGGGATACTTTGGTGGTGGTAAAGTTAGATATTTGTACAGGGTATAAAGGGATGTTGAAGAAGGAAGGCTATCACTCCATTTTGCAACGCCATGCCATACCCTTTGGACGGCGCTTAATTGGAGCCAATTTCCTCCTACAACAGGACAATGACCCAAAGCACAGCTCCAAACTATGCAAGAACTATTTAGGGAAGAAGCAGTCAGCTGGTATTCTGTCTATAATGGAGTGACCAGCACAGTAACCGGATCTCAACCCTATTGAGCTGTTGTGGGAGCAGCTTGACCGTATGGTACGTAAGAAGTGCCTATCAAGCCAATCCAATTTGTGGGTGGTGATTCAGGAAGCATGGTGTGAAACCTCTTCAGATTACCTCAACAAATTGAAATAAAATGCTAAAGGTCTACAAGGCTATAATTTCTGCAAATGGAGGATTCTTTGGCAAAAGCAAAGTTTGAAGGACACAATTATTGTTTCAATTAAAAATCATGAATTATAACCTTGTCAACATCTTGACTATTTCCTATTCATTTTTTCCAACTCATTTCATGTATGTTTTCATGGGAAACAAGGACATTTCTAAGTGACCCCAAACTTTTGAACGCTAGTGTACATATTACCTCAATTCTTTCGACAAACAGATGCTTCAGCTTTATAGCCCTTGTAACTTGCCTTGGTTACCTCTTCTGTGTTTTTACTGAGCTTTTGGAACTTAAAGGGGCATTTTGTAGTTGCTACGTCCATTTTTGGATTTATAAATTAATGATATGTACCCGTTTGATTCATGAAGAATATAATTTCCAAGTGCCTCTGTGAGTTCAGTTCAACTGTCATACCCCATCAGAACCCAAAATATAAGCTTGTTTTACTCCAGTGTTTGTAAACAAAGAAAATGTTATCAAACAGCCTCAAAACATGGTTAAAACTATAATGTTGAGACCACGTATGGCCAAGCCTTGCCGTGATTACATTTCTCCAGCCCCATCCCTCAGCTTTTTACCCAAACAGGGTTGGGGAGGCTGCTTTATTGTTTCTACTGCTTGTTGTCGCTTTAATTAAGACAAAAAGAGCAGGGGCATGAACATTAGTCTATGGACTGAACATTTAGTCTATTGACTGAACATTAATATAGTGTTTTAGTAATTGCTTTGTTGTCTAATTGCATAAAAAATGGAGTTGTAGTTTTCATTACTACACGAGGATAAAGAACTGTCTTTATTAATCTTGTGCAAAAACCGCGCAACACCATTACTATGCAATTAAAATGCAATTAGGTTTCTACTTCTAAAATGTGTCAAAAAACAACTTGCTACCAATATACAAAGTTACTACACAGGTATAAGAACTTATGTAAGTCGCTCTGGATAAGAGCGTCTGCTAAATGACTTAAATGTAAATGTAATGATTTATCCAATTTTCTGTAGAGGTTGATATGTCCTGTTTTTAATGTGTGTGGCTTGGATAATTGTTTATATTATTGACAAATAACAAAACAAAGTTTCTCCTTAGAATAATATTTTTCTTGCTAATCAAATGAAGGATGGAATTGGTGTCTCTGAATGGTTGCTATACAGCTCAGCAGATTTGAAATCTAAATATCTATATCTGTGGTAGAATAATATACAGTGTCGCTAGACCATCTGCCTGATTGATTGTTTTGGACATTTGAGTAAAATAGACTACTTGTTATGTTGTTTTTAATGGGAACCATGGCTTCTACTGGCTTACCTAGTTAAATAAAAAATGTAAAATGTGAAATGTGAAATTGTATGTTGGCCTTTTCACCAACATTGAACAGTTGAACAAAAATGTTTATTAACATAATCTTCATTATGTGCATATATCCATTATATTCATCAGGACGGTTTAGTCAATATAGTATTTTCTGCAAAAGCTTTACAATTCCTCAACTCACACCAGTGCAACTATAAGGAAATGAATTGAATAGCCAATCCAACAGAGATTTGCCACAATGGACGCCTCCATTTCAAATTAGACTGAGCTTTCGTGAGGATTCATTATAATGTTAATCGCCCCGCTGTCCTCTATCTCTCTCTTTCTCTCTCTGTCGTGAATCTGCTATCATATTAGGATTTGACCATTTTAATTAAATGAGAAAGTTGACACTGACATTATGAAGGACCCATTTGAGCGTGATGTGAAAAACAATTCTAGGCTATAAACCGTTAATAATTTCCACCTTTTCCAAAACCATCTAGCCTGTATTATTGCCTAATGCCTACAGTACATATCTTGTTATAGGGTATATCTAGGAAGTCAAGGCATGGCTCTGGTTGCTCAAGCTCCATGGTTGCTCTGACAATTAAAAGGGCTTGACTGTGTGAGCGCATGAAAACGGTTACCATAGTTTCCTCTGTAGCCAGTCTTTGAGCGATGATGTCAGTGAGCATGCTGAGGTAATTCTGAGCATCCCCCTCCCAGTCTCTCTCCTCCTTTGACTCTCACCCCCTCCGTCTCAATCTCTCTTGCTCTGACTCGCTCTCCCACTGGTGAATCACACTAGGCAATTGAAAATCAGAACTCTCTGTGTTTCTCTCTCTCTCTCAGGCCTTTGTGACCATCCTACAGCGACTCCTCAAGCCAAAGTGACAACCAGGTAAGCAGCTTAGCCCTATAACTGGAGCAAGGATACATCCCTGAGGGCTAGCGGCGCGCTAGGAGAACTCCAAATGCTTCTCGACACAGTAAGACTTCTTTGATAGCTTTTTGTCATAATGCCAAACTCTTTGTTGCTGTTTCGAGCTACTGGAATGTGACATTGAACCAGGGTGGATAGGCCTACTTCTAGTCCAACCAGACAGGCAAACTTAGTAGAAAAAATGCATGTTGTGTTTCATATTGTTAGGTTAGCCCAAATGTGACTGACATAGGCTAGGGACCGGGGAGTTTCAAGTCACTCAGGCAGCAGGTGTATTGATTGTGCACGTTTGTTATTTACGCTGGTTTGTGGAGCACTAGTAAGTCCATTCAACGTAGTGGCCCGGGCAGACTCAATGGAGTGGCTGATTGATGTTTGCAGTTTCCAGGGGTCTATGAGTGAGATGGAGAAAGGCGGGAGAGAGCGAGAGAGAGTGGATCAATAGGAAATGATGTTGCGATTCCCTCCCTGAATGGCTCTGTGGGTTTTTCCATTGTCCTGATGTGACGGTGAATTGATGGGGAAAAGGTTTTTTAATTAGAAGAATGCTTTTGGAAATAGCCTATTCATTTGAAAGTGTGAGGAAAATGATGATCAGCTATAAATGTTTTCATTCCTTTTTCATAACAGTTTTGCCGGTGGAAATCCCCTTTTATACTAGGTTACTGGCGACAGAGCTTACAAAGAATAGGCGACTGTAGACCTAATACATGTATTTAACCCAGGTCCACCATTAAATAGGATTTGTTTAGGCTAGTTAATGTGAAGGAACAAAAAAACAGAGTTAATCTATACTTTTCCTGTTTCGCCATCGGTAAATGACTGTTTATAGCAAGTCATGCCTGGCTATGACTCATAGATGCTCTGCACTCCATTTCATATTGAGGAGATATTATGAGAGATTGCTTGGTTGTTGCCTTGTTTACTTAGGCCTACTGCAATAACAAAGACAGCCTGCTGTTGGCAAAATGTTGCCTAATCAAAATGATCCTGCTATTGTTTACTTGGTATCCAGGTTATTCCCAAGATGTGACGATGTGTCCAAAGACCGAACAGGTTTTTGTTGAAAAATGTACTTATGGCTGAAAGCACAAATTATTATTCATGAAATGATACCAATGAATGAGATTTCATTTAACAGTTTTTGTATTTAAGCTACTGACTAACACTTTACACGTCAGCCAATTCTGTCTCGCATCGAATTTACAGACTTGTTAGCCACATTTTTTAAAGGAAAGACCTAAATATTCTGCAATTCTATACTCCAATATCCTTTTGCATTCTCGTTTTTGTTCTGGTCTTTCTACTCAGCCATGTCCTCAGTCAGACTTTCACACCTTTCTCCAAAGCCATCTGTGGCCGCTGTGTATTTCAGTCTGCCGGCCCAGACTGCAAAGTAGGAAGAGCAGAGCCGTCGTTCATTCCAACACCTTGACGAATAATGTGTAGTGATTAGTGTTTTTTGAGGTTGGTTAGGTTTATATAGTCACGGTTTTATTATATATATATTTTTAACAATAAATACATTATGGAATTGACTGCTATAACAACACCAGGACTGTGACGATTATGGAATTGACTGCTAAAACAACACCAGGACTGTGACGATTATGGAATTTGGGGTTATGATTAATTGACATGCGCATAGCCACGTTTATTGTCTTAACTTTAGGAAATGAAGCTTCCGTCCCGTTCTGCTTGTAAAACTGAAATACTGTTATTATCTTCTTGAATATAAAGTTGAATCTCCCTTTCTTCTAAAATAAATCTATGAAAACAATTGACACTTTTTTTTGTTCACGTTTATTGTCCATTATTGTTGGTTACTCTATTATTCTACGATAATTGTGCCAACCTTAAACAACACACAATAAAACAATTAATTAAAACCCCATTGTGCTAGCTGTGTGCCTGTTAGGCTTATTGCTTATTCACATTACTTTACAAAAATATTTCAGTTGTTGTGTATATTAATTTTTATATATTAAATTACTTTCTTTTTTATTTCATTCATCATCTCTGATCAGGCAGTAGCAGCCAGCCATCTATCTCTCTGTGCTCTCCAACCAGTCATCCTAATGGGCTAGTAGCTGGCTATAGAGCACCCAACTATGCTGTCTGACAAAATCACTATTTTAGTAGTTCTTCAAAGTAAATAAGGCATACTTTCATGAATGCTGAATACTGACTATCAATCGGTTAGATCATGTATTGACGGGTAGAGGTGCCTGGCGAAGCAACAACGGCTCTCAATCCCTCTCGATTGTGCGTTCTGTCCCTCTCCAGCGGGCTTGATGCATTGTATCAGAGCTACTCTGGTGTTCCTGTAGAATATGGCCAGTGCCATGTTCATTTGACCCAGTTTTTCACCCTAGGCTGGTGCACAGGCTTAGACCGTAGTCAGGTTGTCAGGCTAGGACCGTAGTCAGGTCTTTATCAGGCTAGGACCATAATACCAATTATTTCTTTGGCCGCCTCTCCTTCCAGTTCTCTGCTGCCAATGACTGGAACGAACTACAAAAATCTCTGAAACTGGAAACACTTATCTCCCTCACTAGCTTTAAGCACCAACTGTCAGAGCAGCTCACAGATTACTGCACCTGTACATAGCCCACCTATAGTTTAGCCCAAACAACTACCTCTTTCCCAACTGTATTTAATTAATTTATTTATTTTGCTCCTTTGCACCCCATTATTTTTATTTCTACTTTGCACATTCTTCCATTGCAAAACTACCATTCCAGTGTTTTACTTGCTATATTGTATTTACTTTGCCACCATGGCCTTTTTTGCCTTTACCTCCCTTCTCACCTCATTTGCTCACATTGTATATAGACTTGTTTATACTGTATTATTGACTGTATGTTTGTTTTACTCCATGTGTAACTCTGTGTCGTTGTATCTGTCGAACTGCTTTGCTTTATCTTGGCCAGGTCGCAATTGTAAATGAGAACTTGTTCTCAACTTGCCTACCTGGTTAAATAAAGGTGAAATAAAATAAAATAAATAAATAATCTTTGAGGTTATCAGGCTAGGACCGTAGTCAGGTCGTTATCAGGCTAGGACCATAATCTTTGAAGTTGTCATCAGGCTAGGACCGTAGTCTTTCAGGTCATTATCAGGCTAGTACCATAGTCTTTCAGGCTAGGACCTTAGTCTTTCAGGCTGTTATCAGTCTAGGACCGTAGTCTTTCAGGCTGTTTTCAGGCTAGGTGTCTTTCAAGTTGTTATCAGGCTAGGACTGTAGTCTTTCAGGTTGTTATCAGGCTAGGACCGTGGTCTTTCAGATTGTTATCAGGCTCGGACCGTAGTCTTTCAGGTCATTATCAGGCTAGGACAGTAGTCTTTCAGGTCGTTATCAGACTAGGTGTCTTTCAAGTTGTTATCAGGCTAGGACCGTGGTCTTTCAGATTGTTATCAGGCTCGAAACGTATTCTTTCAGGTCATTATCAGGCTAGGACAGTAGTCTTTCAGGTCGTTATCAGACTAGGTGTCTTTCAAGTTGTTATCAGGCTAGGACCGTGGTCTTTCAGATTGTTATCAGGCTCGAAACGTAGTCTTTCAGGTCATTATCAGGCTAGGACAGTAGTCTTTCAGGTCGTTATCAGACTAGGACCGTAGTCTTTCAGGCTGTTATCAGGCTAGGACCGTAGTCTTTCAGGCTAGGACTGTGGTCTTTCAGGCTAGGACCGTAGTCTTTCAGGCTAGGACCGTAGTCTTTCAAGCTGTTATCAGGCTAGGACTGTAGTCTTTCAGGCTAGGACCATGGTCTTTCAGGCTGTTATCAGGCTAGGACCATGGTCTTTCAGGTTGTTATCAGGTTAGGACCGTAGTCTTTTAGGTTGTTATCAGGCTAGGACCCATGGTCTTTCATACTGTTATCAGGCTAGGACCGTAGTTTTCCAGGCTGTTATCAGGCTAGGACCGTAGGTCATCAGGTCGTTATCAGGCTTAGACCGTAGTCTCAGGTTGTTATCAGGCTAGGACTATAGTCTTTCAGGTTGTTATCATGTTATCAGGCTTAGACCGTAGGTTATCAGGCTAGGACTATGGTCTTTCAGGTTGTTATCAGGCTAGGACCGAAGTCAGGTCGTTATCAAGCTTAGACTGTATGTCTTCAGGTCGTTATCAGGCTTTCCAAGCAGCTCTTGAGCTATAAAGGCAGTATCATCATTTTCACCATTTCACAGTATTGTTCTAGCCTTATTGCGTGGAAATACAATAAAACATAGGAAATCTGGTTTTTGTCCGCACTGGGCCTTTTAAATCAGAAAATATTAAATACAGTGACATGATTCTTCGATTTACCATTCAAGCAGTGCCTTCAATACACCATTCATGCAAATACTGCACAGTTCACATAGGCTGTCAGTTGTGGTTACAGGGTTCTCCCCAGTATTTCTTAACAAGATGGTGATGAAGCCCAGAGAACTCAGAGATTTTAGCGTTTTTTTTATAACATGGTAAATGCAATTTTCTGCAATCTAAAGCAAAAAATGTAATAACAAAGTATAATAAAGTAAAACATTATTATTCCTTTATTTAATTTTTTTTTGTGGTTGTGTAGCCAGTTCACAATGTGGGCCAGCACCTCTTTACATTCTTTTGGGAGAACACTGGGTTAATACAAGATTGTTTATGGTTTGGTTTTGCTTTATCTTGGCCAGGTCGCAGTTGCAAATGAGAACTTGTTCTCAACTAGCCTACCTGGTTAAATAAAGGTGATTTTTTTTGGGGGGGTTATACCCACGTGTGTGATTGAAAGACTAACTGTTTCCGGTTGTCCTGGTAATACTATGAAAGTTTAGATGCCAATCACCATATAAGTTAAACGATGAAAAAGCCTGGAAGGAGGAGAGATGACTAGAAACAATTTGTTTTTTATGTGTGGATTAATTGTCGGAGTAGAGGACCTTGTGCATTTTAGGTAAAATAACAATGTTTATATCCCAGGACAAATTATCTAGCAACAGCAAGCTAGCTAAATAGGACAAATTAGCTAGCAAGTGCAAGGTAACTTGCTAAATTGCCATAAATGTTTAATGCTTTTCGACCTGTCCCCAAATGAATCCCATTGGTTCAGAGTTTGTTTTGATATTTTATCCAGCGTGTCGTGACCACGTTTGGTGTAGGGGGACAAAATAAATGTATGCACGATGGCGCACGTGCATAGCCGGTTTGGGTTCCGTGTTAGCCCCACCCATTTCTTTAAGGATTCACATGTGAGGCCATGTGCTAAACAGAGTGAGTAGTGTATCAAACGACCAAAGATTTCAAGACTAAAAGTGGTAAAAGTAGTAGCCTACAATAAGGACAAACTCCAGGTAAATATACACTATCTAGTCCTTGGCTTATATCCTTATCTGACTTTGGTGCAGGTCATGTTGTTCTTCATTTTACCGTCTCACTCACTATATCAAATATAATCTACGTTTATTTGTCACATGCCCAGGATACAGAAGGTGTAAACAGTACAGTGAAATGGTTACTTGCATAGTAGCTATATCAAAAACAGAAAGTGTCCAGATAAAAATAGTTTATAATTATTAGATAACGCTTACCTAGACCCACTTGTCTAAATTGATAGGTCATGTGAAAGAAATGCTATTGTCTAGACATGTACACATGCTCAGTAAATAGAATAGGTGGCTGTAATCACCCACAGACACACCTGGCTAACTTGATTGGTCGTGTAATGATCTGGTGAAGTGAAGACTTTTGTTTCAACGTGACTAGCTAAACAATGAACCGGCATAATCCCAACTCATACTACTTCCAATACAAACTGAGTGACATAGCTGTAGTATGAATCTGCAGGTAGCTAAAACTAACAAACCAGGTTCAATGTTAGCTAGCTAGCGAACATTAGGCTATAACAAGCAATGCAAATATATTTCTGATTCAAATAATATTACCACATAGATCATACACCTAACGTTATATCTAATTATCCAGCATGCTAATGTTTGCTAGCTAGCTATAACATCAACAGTGAAGAGGCGATTCTGGGATGCTGGCCTTCTAGGCAGAGTTGCAAAGGAAAAGCCATATCTCAGACTGGCCAATAAAAATAAAATATTAAGATGGGCAAAAGAACATAGACACTGGACAGAGGAATTCTGCCTAGAAGGCCAGCATCCCGGAGTCGCCTCCTCACGGTTCACGTTGAGACTTGTGTTTTGCGGGTATTATTTTATGAAGCTGCCAGTTGAGGTCTTGTGAGGCGTCTGCTTCTCAAACTAGACACACTAATGTACTTGTCCTCTTGCTCAGTTGTACACCGGGGCCTCTCACTCTTTCTATTCTGGTTAGAGCCAGTTTGCGCTGTTCTGTGAAGGGAGTAGTACACAGTGTTGTACGAGATCTTCAGTTTCTTGGTAATTTCTCGCATGGAATAGTCTTCATTTCTCAGAACATGAATAGACTGACGAGTTTCAGAAGAAAGTTCTTTGTTTATTGACATTTTGACCCTGTAATCGAACCCACGTGTAACCACACCAGCCCAGGGTCTTGATCTGACTACAGTTCGGCGTCATAACTGACTTTGATGGCCACTGGCACATGGAGAAGATGAATCCCGCTTTCATCTGTACCGGGCAGATGGCAGACAGCTTGTATGGCATCGTGTGGGCGAGCAGTTTGCTGATGTCAACGTTGTGAACAGAGTGCCACATGGTGGCGGTGGGGTTATGGTATGGGCAGGCATAAGCTACGGACAATGAACACAATTGCATTTTATCCATGGCGATTTGAATGCACAGAGATACCGGGACGAGATCCTGAGGCCCATTGTAGTGCCATTCATCTACCGACATCACCTCATGTTTCAGCATGATAATGCACGGCCCCAAGGATCTGTACACAGTTCCTGGAAGCTGAAAATTTCCCAGTTCTTCCATGGACTGCATACTCACCAGACATTATGGCATAGTAAGATATAGTATAGTAAGATGTAGCATAGTATAGGAAGCTATAGTTTAAACTGTACTGGGCAGATGGGCGAGCAGTTTAGTGATGTCACCTCATGTTGCAGCATGATAATGCACAGCCCCATGTCGCAAGGATCTGAATGCTGAAATTTTTCCAGTTCTTCCATGGACTGCATACTTACCAGACGTGTGACCCACTGAGCATGTTTGCAACGCTCTGGATAGACGTGTAAGACACCGTGTTTCAGTTCCCACCAATATCGAGCAACTTCGCACAGCCATTGAAGGAGAGTGGGATAACATTCCACAGGCCACAATACTGACTGGTTTTCTGATCCCACACCCCTACGTTTTTTTTTAAGGTATCTGTGACCCACAGATGCATATCTGTATTCCCAGTCATGTAAAATCCATAGATTAGGGCCTAATAGATGTATTTCAATTGACTGATTTCAGTTTACCGCTGCTCGTCTAAGGCACTGCATCTCAGTGCAAGAGGTGCCACTACAGTCCCTGGTTCGAATCCAGGCTGTATCACATTCGGCCGTGATTGCGAGTCCCATAGGGCTGTGCACAATTGGCCCAGCGTCGTCCGGGTTTGGCCGGGGTAGGCCGTAATTGTAAATAAGAATTTGTTCTTAACCTACTTGCCTAGTTCATTTCTTTTAATATGAACTGTAATTCATAAAATCTTAGTAATTGTTGCATTTATATTTGTGTTCAGTGTAGTATAGTAAGACATAGTATAGTAAGAAACAGTAGAGTAAGATATAGTAATGTGTAGTAAGATATAGTAATGTATAGTAAGGTGTAAGACATGATATAGTAAGGTATACAAGAAATCCCACTATGCCCTGCGACGAACCATCAGCTGTTCCGGACGACTGTGTGATCACGCTCTCCGTAGCCGACGTGAGTAAGACCTTTAAACAGGTCAACATACACAAGGCTGTGGGGCCAGACATATTACCAGGACGTGTGCTCCCAGGCATGTGCTGACCAACTGGCAGGTGTCTTCACTGACATTTTCAACATGTCCCTGATTGAGTCTGTAATACCAACATGTTTCAAGCAGACCACCATAGTCCCTGTGCCCAAGAACACAAAAGGCAACCTGCCTAAATGACTACAGACCCGTAGCACTCACGTCCGTAGCCATGAAGTGCTTTGAAAGGCTGGTAATGGCTCACATTAACACCATTATTCCAGAAACCTTAGACCCACTCCAATTTGCATACCGCCCAAACAGTGCCACAGATGATGCAATCTCTATTGCACACCGCACTGCCCTTTCCCACCTGGACAAAAGGAACACCTATGTGAGAATGCTGTTCATTGACTACAGCTCAGCGTTCAACACCATAGTACCCTCAAAGCTCATCACCAAGCTAAGGATCCTGGGACTAAACACCTCCCTCTGCAACTGGATCCTGGACTTCCTGACAGGCCGCCCCCAGGTGGTGAGGGTAGGTAGCAACACATCTGCCACGCTGATCCTCAACACTGGAGCTCCCCAGGGGTGTGTGCTCAGTCCCCTCCTGTACTACCTGTTCACCCACGACTGCATGGCCAGGCACAACTCCAACACCATCATTAAGTTTGCTGACGACACAACAGTGGTAGCCCGATCACCGACAGCGACGTGACAGCCTATAGGGAGGAGGTCAGAGACCTGGCCGGGTGGTGCCAGAATAACAACCTATTCCTCACCAGGCGGTGTCGGAGGAAGGCCCTAAAAATTGTCAAAGACCCCAGCCTTCCAGTCATAGACTGTTCTCTCTACTACCGCATGGCAAGCGGTACCGGAGTGCCAAGTCTAGGACAAAAAGGCTTCTCAACCATTTTTACCCCCAAGCCTTAAGACTCCTGAACAGGTAACCAAATGGTTACCCGGACTATTTGCATTGTGTTCACCCCCCCAACCCCTCTTTTACACTGCTACTACTCTCTGTTCATCATATATCATCATAGTCACTTTAACCATATCTACATGTACATACTACCTCATTAAGCCTGACTAACAGGTGTCTGTATATAGCCTTGCTACTGTTTTTTTTACTAGTAAGGTATAGTACAGTAAGGTAAGGAATAGTAAGTTATAGTTTAATATAGTAAGGTGTAGTATATTAAGATGTAGTATAGTAAGGTTTAGTATAATATAGTAAGGTATAAAAAGATACACTATAATTAGGTATATTAAGGTATAATATAGACAGGTACAGTATATTAAGATATAGTAAGTTTTAGTCCCATGGGATGTTGGCTATCAACAACAAGGCAACTCCTATGACTAATTGGGAATGGGACGCAAGCGTAGGATCGATCACCCTGTCGCTGGCCGCCTTTGGGGAGGGTGTATAGTGTGAAAGGCCGAAACACCCTAGGAACCAAAGGTACACTACTGACGATGCGCTCCCCAAATTTCACCAGGCTCACTGTTCATTAACTCTTGGAAGTGCTTGCACAAAGGATAGTAACATCTCATCCTGTGTTCCTGGAATCTAGTATAATATAGTAAGGTATAGTAAGGCATACTATAGACAGGTATAGTAAGATATAGTATATTAAGATATAGTGCAATATAGTAAGGTTTAGTATAATATAGTTTAGTATAGACGGGTTTTAGTATAGACAGGCATAGTGTAGACGAGTATTGTATAGTTTAATATAGTAAGTATAACATAGTAAGGTTATAGTATATTACGATATAGTATAATATGGTAAGGTATGGTATAGACAGGTATAGTATATTCAAATATAGTAAGGTTAAGTATAATATAGTAAGGTTTAGTATAATTTAGTAAGGTATGGTATGGTATAGACAGGTATAGTAAGGTAAGGTATAATATAGTAAGGCATAGTATATTAAGATGTAGTATATTAAGATATAGTATAATATGGTAAGGTGTAGTACAATGAGGTATAGATAGGTATAGTGTAGGCATGTATAGTATGGTATCGTACAGGTATATTACAGTAAGGTAAGGTACAGTAATGTAAGGTATAGTAACCACAGGGTAGCCTAGTGGTTAGAGAGTTGGACTAGTAACCGGGTTGCAAGTTCAAATTCCCGAGCTGACAAGGTACAAATCTGTCGTTCTGCCCCTGAACAGGCAGTTAACCCACTGTTCCTAGGCCATCATTGAAAATAAGAATTTGTTCTTAACTGACTTGCCTAGTTAAATAAAGGTAAAATAAATAAATATTAAGATATAGTATAATGAGGTATAGACAGGTGTAGTAAGGTATATTAGAATATAGTATAATATAGTAAGGTTTTGTGTAATATAGTAAGGTTTAGTATAATATAGTAAGGTATGGTTTACTATAGACAAGTATAGTACAGTAAGGTAAGGTATAAGTAGTATAGTATGATATCGTAAGGTATCATAAGGTAAAGTATATTAAGATATAGTATAGTAAGGTTTAGTAAAATATAGCAAGGTATAGTATAATAAGGTGAAATATATTAAGAAGTAGTATATTACGATATAGTATAATATAGTAGGTATAGTATAGACAGGTATAGTATATTAAGATATAGTATAATATTAGTAAGGTTTAGTATAATATAGTATAATAAGGTATAGTATATTAAGATGTATTATATTAAGGTTTAGTATAATATAGTAAGGTATAGTATAATGAGGTATATTAAGGTATAGTATAGACCGGTATAGTATATTAAGATATAGTATAATATTAGTAAGGTTTAGTATATTACAGTATAATAAGGTGTAGTATATTAAGATGTACTATTTTAAGGTATAGTATAATATAGTAAGGTATAGCAAGGTATATTAAGGTATAGTATATTAAGATATAGTGTAACATAGTAAGGTTTAGTATAATCTATAGTAAGGTTGCGTTTAAGGTATAGTATAGACAGGTTTAGTATAGTATAGACGGGTAAGGTATAATATAGTAAGGTATAATATAGTAAGGTATAGTATAGTAAGGTATAGTATGACGAGGTATAGTAAGGTATAATATAGTAAGGTATAATATAGTAAGGTATAGTATGACGAGGTATAGTAAGGTATAGTATGTATATTAAGTTATAGTAAGGTTTAGTATAATATAGTAAGGTATAGTACGGTATAGTATAGACAGGTATAGTATATTACAATATAGTATAATATAGTAAAGTATAGTATAATAAGGTATAGTATAATGAGGTATATTAAGGTACTATATGGTCTCGTGTAGTACGGTCTAGTTAGGTATAGTATAATATAATAAGATATAATAAGATGTATCATAATATAGACGGGTATGGTATAGTGTAGCAAGGTATAATATAGCAATATGTAGTAAGGTATAGTATAGACAGGTATAGTACAGTAAGGAATAGTAAGATATAATAAGGTATAGTGTAGCAAGGTTTTGTATAGCAAGGTGTGGTGTAGTTAGATGTAGCATAGTATAGACAGGTTTTTGTACAGAAAGGTATATATAGTAAGGTATAGTTTAGACAGATATAGTAATGTATGGTAAGGTATAGTTTAGAGCGGGATAGTGTAGACAGGGATTGTATAGTATAGACAGGTATAGTATAGACAGGTATAGTATGGACAGGGATAGTATAGACAGGGATAGTATAGACATGTATTGTATGGTGTAGTATAGTTGGGTATAGTATAGACAGGTATAGTATGGACAGTTATAATATATTATGGTATAACAAGGTATAGTATAGCACGGTCGTGTATAGCACGGTATAGTAAGGTATAGAATGGTATTGTATAGTAAGGTATGGTATAGTATGGTATAGGTTCTCCTTGACAGTGTTTTCTATACTAGCTGTCTGCTCCTGCTGGTGACCAACTGGATCTCCTTAATAAGGGTGTGAATCCCCCGGGGAAATCTGATTGGATTACTGCGGCTTCTCCTTCTCTCCCCTCTATCCCTCCGCTTTCACATCCCGGACAAGCCCACAGAATAGAGTAAATAGAAGCTGCTACCGTCCGCGGATTCAGCACAGTAACAGCACTGAAGAGTGTGTACACTGTCATCTATATTTAATGACATTTTAAAGGCAAGGACAGATAGCATGTGATTCCCAACCAACCGTTACCCCCCCCCCCCAACTCAAACCACCTTAGCTGCTCAATCATCTGAAGGGATGGGCACTAACGCTAACAACTAGCATTTCCGTGTTGCCTCTTATGATAATGGTAGTATATTAAAGAACCCGCTGGAGCATTAGAGTGGGGGGTGGGGGGGTAGCGGTTTGCGCTAGCAGGCAGACAGGCACAGTCAGTGGCACGTTAGTCATCTAGTCACCCTCCCTCTTGTTGAGCACGTCTGCTTCTATTTTTACAGGTTGTGACTGGAGACCGACGCTGCGCCCTCCTCGCCTCTTCTCTCCATCTACTCTGATCTACTCTTCCTTTCATCTCATCTCTCTGTCACCTCTGAACACCAGCCACTCTTCACATTTACTCGCCTCGTCTCTCACTGGATAACTTGGGTGCTAAGAGGAGAGTGGAAAGGTGCCGCGTTACAGCCACTTGTGCCAGACGAGAATTCCGAAGAGAAGAGGAGTAGAGAGGAAGGGGGAGGGAGCGCTAGAGGGTAGTTCCGCCTCTGTGTGCTCAGTTCACTCGGAAAGGCAGAGAAAATACAAAGGAACACCTAGCCCTAGTGGCCTGGAGCCTGGAGAAGAGGAGCGGTGTGCACAACCACAGCCACAACCTCCTCCTACTCCTTCAGTCCCCAGCGTGTGAACTGCCAACAGGAACAACCCTTCCATCTGGCTCTTCCATCTGTCTTAACCCTGATCCAGGACCTGCTACTGTTTGTTTGGTTACTTCCTCTCTCTCGCTCAGCGTCAGTGAGGCTCCACAGCTGATTCCAGACACAGCACTGTGACGCTCTGCTCAGCGCCCAGTCTTCTACAGTTAACCCGGCAGGCTAGAAGCAGGAATAGGGAGCGCTTGACAAGAGGCTAGAGTCAGAGATGGGAGTCCTTGTTTGTGGCGTGGTGGTGCTGACGCTCATCTGTCAAAGCCATAGCTTGGACGGTGCCACAAACCCCCTGCACAGGTTTAAAAGGTAAGGGGACGGACAGTGTTGATTTGTTTGGAGGGGTTTTGAAATGCAATTGAAAGGGAAAGGCAGATTTAGTGGGGTCATGTGAGTGGTGCGAACAGATGTCGCTTGGAAATCTCCAGTGTTCTTTGAGTTTTCTATTATATGTATTATACTTATTTAAATTAAGTTGAAATAGCTCAGTGTACTTATGAAATAAATAGATTTGATAAGTTTAATGCATTTCTAAATCAATGTTTTGTAAGTTAGTCTTTTTTTTGAATGATGTTGAATACATGCACTTTAAAAAAAAAAAGGTTAATTATACAATTATATGGCAATTAGCCTGCTGTAGGCACAAGGTACTGGAAGCCGGATGTGTTTGTCCCATGTTTGTATGGCTACATGATGAACAAACAAATGACGCAGGAGGTGGCTTCAGCATCAACAGACATGGTGACCACACAAATAGCCTTCTGGGTAGATTAGTATCAGTCAATTGCAGATATGCCTATAAGTAATTCTATAAACAATTGTATCTTCATTTAACCTACTTTTCTGGAGGTGTTCTCTCCATTTCTCTCTTGAGTCTTATGTGTTTGTGTGTGAAGGACGCTCATCTTCCAAACTTCCAATCTCATCATTAGGAGTTCCTCAACTCATCAGGCTGTTAGGTTCTCTCATTAGTAATAGTTTTCTCCGAGGTTGTTTTGTCGCTTTCCACTAACAACCTCTTCTATCACTGTTGCCCCCATCGGACAGGTATCAGGAAAGTGCCTCTTCGGAGCCCAACGACTGCACTACCAGGACAAGACAACCCATGGTCCTGTCCAAATCAGGCAACTTTTCCCTGGATGTCCGCATGCCGGGGGTGTCCCCCACGGCGGTGAGTCCCCATGTTTCTGACTGTCAAAAACAACCCTGTGGAAAAGCCAAACCAACCCAGTGTCTGTCAGATCTAGTTTTTTTCCCCGCTCAATGGTTTGATGGTTCAGTTTTACGTTTATTTACATATGTTTTCAAAGAACACTATCTACACTAGTCTACATAGCCTGTTAGGCTTTTCAACCATTTATGAAAATCAAATCAGTGATCATTCTCCATGATGCAACATTAGTCTGACTAGCCTTTAGGTCTCTAATGTCAAAGAGATTTTATCGAGACTTTGATCAGCGAGTAAAGGTTAGACAATGACTAATATATTAATATTCATAGACTTGACAGACATCTCCTTCCTAAGTGCAGAAAAACTTGCCGCTTTGCTTGGTTCATATCAGGAAGGTATGTTGATGATGGCCGTACAATGTTTTTCTCTCTCAGCGTGTGGCTGTACATGATTTCCTCATGGGGTTGCGTCAGGGGCCAGTCCTCCTGCCGTGTTTGTTTGGCCCGTATTGATCCTACAGTAATGCAGTCATTAAAGTTGACTCTCTGTTGCAGACAAGAGCTAATTGGCTCTTCAGCCTCCGGTCTTTCCCTGCTGCTGCAATGTGCAGAGAAAACCACAGAGGGGAAGATCTCTGGTTTATCACTATTTTCTCTCTCCTCTCTCCCCTCTCTACCCCCCCCCCCCCCCCCCCCACTCCTCGCTTGCTCTCTCTCGCTCTCTCTCTCTTTTCTCCAAAAGCCAAGTCTGTGTTTAGGCTAGTGAGAAACATTTAGAGTTCAGTTTTTACACGAGGGCGGAACTATTGTCATCGGGCTCCGGGCTTTGCGTCTTCTTGGGACTGTTTTGGTTGTGTATGTGAGAGTTGAGGGGAGGGTGAGCTATTATTATTCTCAGTGCAGGTCTGTGTGAGTCATCTGCCAATGATTCATCCATGGCAAGTGTTGGCTGATAACTGTGAATGCTGAAGGGGGATTACTGGCTTGTAGAACATCTCAGAGAAGACAAACCTTAAACTCTCTTAACTTAGTGGTCAGCTTGTACTGTTGTGCTATTGATCTATCGCAGGGGTTGGCAAACCTTTTGGCTCAAGGGCCACGTTGTGATTTTGAAACTCAGTGGAAGGCCGCACAGATTTTTTTGTGACCTATGCGGTTGTGAAAGTCAACTTGCGGGCCAGAAAAAGGTCCATTGTAATTTTTTGATATTTTTTTTAATCTCGTTTTTAAATGTTCAAGAGTGACTGGAGTGTTGTTTTTCCCCTAAATAAATAAATAACATACTGTTTCATTTTTTGGGGAAACCTCCCGGGGCCCAGTTTGAATGGGTTCGCAGGCCAGATCCGACCCGCGTGTTGTATTTTGCCTACCCCTCGATCTATAGGGAGGTGCCCTTTCTCTGGCCCAGATAGCATTGAGACAGTTCGCTGGCTGTTCATCAGATAGCATCGAGCCAGTTATCTGGCTGTTCATCAGATAGCATCGAGCCAGTTATCTGGCTGTTCATCAGATAGCATTGAGACAGTTCGCTGGCTGTTCATCAGATAGCATTGAGCCAGTTCACTGGCTGTTCATCAGATAGCATTGAGCCAGTTCGCTGGCTGTTCATCAGATAGCCTTGAGCCAGTTCGCTGGCTGTTCATCAGATAGCTTTGAGCCAGTTCACTGGCTGTTCATCAGATAGCTTTGAGCCAGTTCACTGGCTGTTCATCAGATAGCTTTGAGCCAGTTCACTGGCTGTTCATCAGATAGCTTTGAGCCAGTTCACTGGCTGTTCATCAGATAGCTTTGAGCCAGTTCACTGGCTGTTCATCAGATAGCTTTGAGCCAGTTCACTGGCTGTTCATCAGATAGCTTTGAGACAGTTCACTGGCTGTTCATCAGATAGCATTGAGACAGTTCACTGGCTGTTCATCAGATAGCATTGAGACAGTTCACTGGCTGTTCATCAGATCGCATTGAGACAGTTTGAGCCAGTTCACTGGTTCTTCGGCAGTGGTTAGAGCATTGGGCCAGTAACCGAAAGGTTGCTGGATCGAATCCCAGCGCTGGCAAGGTAAAAATCTGTCTTTCTGCCCCTGTGCAAGGCAGTTAACCCACTGTTCCCAGAGGTGCCGAAGACGTGGATGTCGATTAAGGCAGCACCCCGCACCTCTCTGATTCAGATGGGTTGGGTTAAATGCTGAAGACACATTTCAGTTGAATACATTCAGTTGTACATCTGACTAGGTATCCCCCCTTTCCTTTCATCAGATAGCATTGAGCCAGTGTTTATTCACTTTCTCCGAAGCTTCTTTTGTCAACATTTTATCTGTACCCTTTTGTGTTGTGTGGATCTGGGCTGTACAGTGTTGGTTCAGATGGTTTCTTTCTCTTATTGCAGCAACTATGGTGGATGTGTAACCAGACCAGCCCAGTGCAGCATGGTTTGGCTTGGCTCATTAGTGTGAAATGGGAATTTGAGAACAACCAGTTTTTTATCATGAATCTGGTCATCGAACATCGGTTGTATTTTGTTCTAATAGGCCCACATCAAGTTGGCCTTTTTTCTCCCCAATTTCGTGGTATTTACAGTCTTGTCTCATCGCTGCAACTCCCATACGGACTTGGGAGAGGCGAAGGTCGAGAGCCGTACATCCTCCGAAACACAACCCAACCAAGCCGCACTGCTTCTTGACACAATGCCCACTTAACTCCGAAGCCAGACACACCATTGTGTTTGAGGAAACACTGTACACCTGGCGACCGTGTCAGCATGTACTGTGCCCGGCCCGCCACAGGAATTACTAGTGCACGATGGGATAAGAACATCCCTGCCAGCCAAACCTCCCCTAACCCGGACGACGCTGGGCCAATTGCGCGCCGCCCCATGGGTCTCCCGGTCGCGGCCGGCTGCAACAGAGCCTGGACTCGAACCCAGAATTTCTAGTGGCACAGCTAGCACTGTGATGCAGTGCCGTAGACCACTGCGCCACTTGGGAGGCCCCAAGATGTCATTCTGCAAGAATTTGTCTGGAGAATTCTCAACTGATGAGACACCATTTTGAAAGAAAGCCAGCTGTGCCAAGAAAGAAACACGCACGCTGACCTTTTACAATAACTCTGAGTTAGATACAGCCATCAGAGAGAGAGAGAGAGAGAGAGAGAGAGAGAGAGAGAGAGAGAGAGAGAGAGAGAGAGAGAGAGAGAGAGAGAGAGAGAGAGAGAGAGAGAGAGAGAGAGAGAGAGAGAGAGAGAGAGAGAGAGAGGAATTCAGTCCCCTGGAATTGATTGAATCATTTGACCGTGTTGCTGCAGCAGGAGAATAAAAGCCCAATAGACTGATAAATGACAGCCGAAAGCCATCAGCTATAACTAAGCAATTGCACCATTTCCCTGGAAATGACTTACTGTCGTGTTTATTACAAATATGTCACTTAAACGACCTGTTCCCAGGGAACTACAGCTGCCATTTTCTTCCTCTCTCCTCCATTCAACGCCCACTAGTTGTTATTTAAGCAACTACAACGAACGTTTACAGTACATGTAGGCTAGGCTGCTGGAGACCTGAGGAATAAAGAGAAAGATGATACAAATGAGAGGAGAGTTATAGACGTGTTTTTAACTCGGCTGCAGATGAAGAGGTCACTCTTCAGGAGAGAGAGAGATGCTCCAGGGATGGACACAGAGCTCTGTGTCATGTCTTTTGTCTTGATGAAGTGCTATTCTCTTCACTCCCCGCAGGAAATGTACTTCTCCCCGTGTTAACGCAAGGTCGGCGCCAGGGTGATTTAAGAGTCATGTTCACTCGTATATTAAACTGCCCGACTTCAAGCGAGCGAGGACTTAACTTTTGCTTCAGTATCTGTACTCGATAATCCGCCTAATCTGAGGACTCTTTGAATTTAAGAGAATCTGTCATGGTGAAACATGTGTATCGGCAGATGTATGTGTGTATATAATTATGTGTGTGTATATATATATATATATATATGTGTATGTGTATATATATATATATATTAACCTTTATTTAACTAGGCAAGTCAGTTAAGAACATATTCTTATTTACAATGATGGCCTACCCCGGCTAAACGCTAACCCGGATGACTCTGGGCCAATTGTGCGCCGCCCTATTGGACTCCCAATCACGGGCTGGTTGTGATACAGCCTGGAATCGAATATTGGTTGTTATTGATGGCTTATAAACAAGCAGAATAATACATGTACAATTGTATTTATTTGTAAGACTTTATATTTCAACATATTTAAACACTATTAATTTTAAACACTTAATTTTAAACACTATTCATTTGAAACACTATTCATTTGAAACACTATTCATTTTAAAATGATTTAACATGTTTTTTTAACCAAAACTTTATGGATCTTTTTTTGCTCTGTAATTAAGCGAAGCATTTGTTCTCACACTGTGTCCTGTGTCGTTTCAGTCTGACACCTATTTGTGTGTGGCCGTTCCAGTACCGACAACCAGGGATGCCTATATCGGTGAGTGTTTTTTACCCAAATCTTAAAGGAATCTGGTTACACATACCTGGTCCAATGTAAGTGATTTGTTGAATGTCAAAAACGAATGAAATGTAGTAAAAATAAATAAATAATATATATATATATATATATATATACACACACACACACACACCGGTGAAATATGTTGTTTGCAAATTCCAATGTTCCTCAGTCTAGGTCTCGGGAATCAAACCAGCGATACGATTTAAGGAGCTCACCCAAAATCCATTCTCAAACTCTGTAGCATATATTTCCTAGGATATTAACTTTTCGTCCCCCATTTTTCGACCCACTGACGAGAACCACTTTTCTATGATACATACCGCCCCCCCCCCCCTTCCTGTTGTTATGGGCAACCGTCCTCTCATAAGCACCAATTTATTTTGTCTTTGACCAAGTGGCAGGGTGAATGAAATCCCATAACGCCACAGTGACCCTTAATCCCGCTGACCTATCCCAGTGTGTTGTCTATGAGCCTGGGTTTATGGGAAGGCAGGAGTTAGCCCTGCAGACACTGTTTGTCCAGCTTAGGTTTCCCAACAAGATTACTTCCCATCCCAGATTCTCAGCCAACCACATTCCACTCCCATCACTGGCATGTAACAATAAAGAGAACTCTCTGTCTTCAATCCTGTTAAATCATATTTGACCGAAGCATACACGGAGACACACACACACACACACACACACACTCCCAAAAAGCATGCAAAAAGTATAGAGAAAAATGTATGTTTTAAGCCTTGCCAATGCATTGATATTCAAATGATTATTACATTGTGAGAATAATTAGGACTTTTCCTGACTAAATAGATTGGATGCACAGCGATTCTTCTATAGCTGGCACACATAATATAGCCATGAATAGTGGTATCATTAATCTCACTATCGCTGGTGTTATAATGAGAAAGTGATAATAAAAAAAAAAACGGGTTCCTTTTTAAAAAAAAAAAAAAATAGATGTATTTGTATGGAAAGACAAGTTAAAGCCAACATTGTTTTAGTCATCATAATAACCATATGTGATTTTTACGTAGCGCAACACCCTTCAATTGAAGAGGCGGGAAACAAACGAAAGTGGCCACATCTCTTACAAAAACCGGATAAGAAATGGAATCATAGATCATTTAAAAAGGATCAGGAGAACGTATACATTGGCTACAATAATTACAATAACTTTTCAAGCACCAAATTGAGGAAATGTCTGATTTTCAAGTTAGTCCTATTCCAGTACTTTAATTTCGGCGCTCCAAATTCAAGTTAAAATAGGCTACTCCAAAAACTGCAGGTCTAACATGAAAAAACAATGTATTTGTCATGTTATTTCATTACCAGATCATATTGTGTTAATTATATCCAGAATAATTCATAGGGAGAGCGTTGGGTGTTGTTCTATAGTCTATCCTACACAATTTAACACAGTAGACTGTGTCCAATCCCAGGCACAAAAACATATGCAAACATGAATTTATTACCTTGATGCTTTCTCTTAAATCTAACGTGACCCTGCTTTAAATCAAGCAGACAACAACAGATGATGTTCTGCGATGCATACAAAGCCCAACCCCGCCCTCCCTTTGGCAAAATCCCACCACGACGCCATCTTGCTCCTACCGTCTCATAGGCAGAAACTTAAACAGGGTGTACAAGTGACAAGAACAATTCAATGCTGGTCTGACCAATTGGAATCCACGCATCAACTTGGAAATTGGAATCCACGCTCAACCGCAAGGCTCTCCAGAGAGTGGTGTGGTCTGCACAACGCATCACCGGGGGCAAACTACCTGCCCTCCAGGATACCTATAGCACCCGATGTCACAGGAAGGCAAAAAAGATAACCGAAGACAATAACCACCCGCGCCACTTCCTGTTCACCCCGTTATCATCCAGAATGCGAGGTCCAGTGCAGGTGCATCAATGCTGGGACCGAGAGACTGAAAAACAGCTTATATCTCAAGGCCATCTGACTGCTAAACAGCAATCACTAACTCAGAGAGGCCGCTGCCTACATTGAGACCCAATCACTGGACAAATGGATCACTCGTCACTTTAAATGATGCCGCTTTAATATTGTGTACATATCTTACATTACTCATATCATATGTATATACTGTATTTTATACCATCTATTGCACCTTGCCTATGCCGCTCGGCCATCGCTCATCCGTATATTTATATGTACATATTCTCATTCACCCTTTTTAGATTTGTGTGTATTAGGTAGTTGTTGGGAAACTGTTAGATTACTTGTTAGATATTACTGCACTGTCGGAACCAGAAGCACAAGCATTTCGCTACACTCGCATTAACATCTGCTAACCACGTGTATGTGACAAATAAAATGTATTTGATCGACATCAATTGGCTCGGGATATTAGATCGACTGCAACTGTCTTCACCGGTGTAACGAATGAGACACCAAAATATTCTGGAAATTCCTTTTTTTCCCAGCATTTTGAATCAGATGATGTGTGAATATATCACGTCCTAACTAATCAGCTGGACACTAAATGCGCATCAAGTATTTAGCATAATTATTGAAGATCCACGTTAATGACAGTATCGATTTCGGTTTTAATTATCAAGTTAAGGTGACTCTTTCGGTTAGAAGCATTCCATTTTTGTGCCCATGAAAACTGTTTCCATTATGTAACATAAGGAGACAGGAAGATCATAGCAGATCATTCCACCATGACTCTATAGATAACTGAGTAACCTCTGGTAGCAGATCATTCCACTATGACATGACTCTATAGATAACTGAGTAACCTCTGGTAGCAGATCATTCCACCATGACTCTATAGATAACTGAGTAACCTCTGGTAGCAGATCATTCCACCGTGACTCTATAGATAACTGAGTAACCTCTGGTAGCAGATCATTCCACCGTGACTCTATAGATAACTGAGTAACCTCTGGTAGCAGATCATTCCACCATGACGCTATAGATAACGGAGTAACCTCTGGTAGCAGATCATTCCACCATGACTCTATAGATAACTGAGTAACCTCTGGTAGCAGATCATTCCATTCATGACTCTATAGATAACTGAGTAACCTCTGGTAGCAGATCATTCCACCGTGACTCTATAGATAACTGAGTAACCTCTCTATAGATAACTGGTAGCAGATCATTCCACCGTGACTCTAGATAACTGAGTAACCTCTGGTAGCAGATCATTCCACCGTGACTCTATAGATAACTGAGTAACCTCTGGTAGCAGATCATTCCACCGTGACTCTATAGATAACTGAGTAACCTCTGGTAGCAGATCATTCCACCATGACTCTATAGATAACTGAGTAACCTCTGGTAGCAGATCATTCCATCATGACTCTATAGATAACTGAGTAACCTCTGGTAGCAGATCATTCCACCGTGACTCTATAGATAACTGAGTAACCTCTGGTAGCAGATCATTCCACCATGACTCTATAGATAACTGAGTAACCTCTGGTAGCAGATCATTCCACCATGACTCTATAGATAACTGAGTAACCTCTGGTAGCAGATCATTCCACCATGACTCTATAGATAACTGAGTAACCTCTGGTAGCAGATCATTCCACCATGACTCTATAGATAACTGAGTAACCTCTGGTAGCAGATCATTCCACCATGACTCTATAGATAACTGAGTAACCTCTGGTAGCAGATCATTCCACCATGACTCTATAGATAACTGAGTAACCTCTGGTAGCAGATCATTCCACCATGACTCTATAGATAACTGAGTAACCTCTGGTAGCAGATCATTCCACCATGACTCTATAGATAACTGAGTAACCTCTGGTAGCAGATCATTCCACCATGACTCTATAGATAACTGAGTAACCTCTGGTAGCAGATCATTCCACCATGACTCTATAGATAACTGAGTAACCTCTGGTAGCAGATCATTCCACCATGACTCTATAGATAACTGAGTAACCTCTGGTAGCAGATCATTCCACCATGACTCTATAGATAACTGAGTAACCTCTGGTAGCAGATCATTCAGATCATCAAATAAATAGAACATCTTGCACCATAACATCTTGCACCATAACATCTTGCACCATAACATCTTGCACCATATCTTTCCTCAGTGCTGTCAGAAACACTATTATGGAGGACACATGCAACCACAATTTGTTTTCAAGTTACTAAACACAACCTTACATTATGAGAACATAGTTACAACCACAATTTGTTTTCAAGTTACTAAACACAACCGTACATTATGAGGACACCGTAGACATAGACACGATGTCGGTGACATGTTTTAAAGTTTCTCAACACTGTGTTGCGTACTGTAAACAGAACATGCCTGAATCGGCATAATCTCATTATGACAACAAACTCGACGCCATGGGTTACGACATGGCCTCGCGGAATTGAACACCCCAAGCCTTATTATCCCAAACTTTCTTGATTCTTATCTCCAACCGTAATGCAAATCCAACCACAACCAGAATATTTTGCTGAAGCATACAGATATGACTATCTACATCCCTCCAAAAATAACTGAGAATGAGTAAATAGGGCCTGTGGGAGAGATTAACCCTGTGTTAACTTAGCCCACTGAGGCGGATAAAGCCAGTATTGCTTGCCATAGGGTTGAGCCAGGACGAGCCCCATGCCTACAGGGCTGCTGCCTGTCTGTTGCAAGATCAGGGCTTTAGAGAGGAGTGATGTCTCCATCGTCTCTCTCTCTCTCGCTCACTCGTTTCTCACGAGCCACCAGTCCTCCCGTAAAGCACATCTGTTTAGCCGTGATTAATGCGAAGGCATTTGTTGCCTAATTATGGGGTGTCGTCTCCGTGGACACAGGGATACTGGGGCAGGGCGAGAGCGGCTATAGAAGGCGGGCAGCCCACTGAGCAGAAGGGGCTTCTGCTCTCACCTCCAAACTCACAACAGAGAAATACAGACCACCGTGATCCAAAAATGTGATTTGTTACTGGAGTGAATAGTCCTAGACCTCTTTTAGACTAAACGAACAATACAGCTAAAAGGCTAAGAAAGGCCTCCTTTTCATTTCAGTAAAAAAAAAAAAAGACCTCAATTTAGACATTTACTTGTTACTCATACGAATAGCGTTGTTAGGATAGAGAAAGATCAAATATTATCTTAAAAAACAGGAATTCAAGGAGAACCCGTCAAACTGTTGCTGCTGTTCTCCTTGTATACACAGTACACTCAATCTGACATATGGTGCTGTTATGAAAATTCATGAAGGAGAAAAGAAGCACCCCCCCACGCTCGGCCTGCTGTCAGAAAAGCCCCATTCATTATTCAGGTCCGAGATTATACTGGGCCGCGCCAAGTAGCCCGTCCTGGGGGTTTTCATCACTTTCATGTGGAGAGAGCATTGACTTTCTGTCAGAGCTGAAGCTCTTGCCGGCGTCTACCGTTGCCAAGCCTGCAGTGCCTGGCTTCCCTAATGAAGAAGAAGAAGTGAAGAGTGTCACCTTTTAATGTTTCAAAATATGCTCTGAGTATAAACAGTAGCCTACGCTTCTCAATTTACTCCCCAATTTAAATATGAGCTGTGAACTCTTTCAATAATTTGTTTTTCAGTTGTGTTGTTTTTCAGTTGTTTTTAGGTTTTCACAGAGCCATGTACTGTATATACATGACCATACACCGTATATACATGGCCGTACACCGTATATACATGGCCGTACACCGTATATACATGGCCGTACACCGTATATACATGGCCATACACCGTATATACATGGCCGCACACCGTATATACATGGCCGCACACCGTATATACATGGCCGCACACCGTATATACATGGCCGCACACCGTATATACATGGCCGCACACCGTATATACATGGCCGCACACCGTATATACATGGCCATACACCGTATATACATGGCGTACATACATGGCCGTACCGTATATACATGGCCGCACACCGCCATACACCGTATATACATGGCCGCACACCGTATATACATGGCCGTATATACATGGCCATACACCGTATATACATGGCCATACACCGTATATACATGGCCGTACACCGTATATACATGGCCATACACCGTATATACATGGCCGTACACCGTATATACATGGCCATACACCGTATATACATGGCCGTATATACATGGCTGTTCATACACCGTATATACATGGCCATACCGTATATACATGGCCGTTCACCGTATATACCACCGTATATACATGGTATATACATGGCCGTATACACCACACGTATATACATGGCCATACACCGTATATACATGGCCATACACCGTATATACATGGCCGTACACCGTATATACATGGCCATACACCGTATATACATGGCCGTACACCGTATATACATGGCCATACACCGTATATACATGGCCATACACCGTATATACATGGCCATACACCGTATATACATGGCCGTACACCGTATATACATGGCCATACACCGTATATACATGGCCATATATATACATGGCCGTATATACATGGCACATGGCGTATATACATGGCCATACACCGTATATACATGGCCGTACACCGTATATACATGGCCGTTCACCGTATATACATGGCCATACACCGTATATACATGACCGTACACCGTATATACATGGCCATACACCGTATATACATGGCCATACACCGTATATACATGGCCGTTCACCGTATATACATGGCTGTTCACCGTATATACATCGTATATACATGGCCGTACACCGTATATACACCGTATATACATGGCCATACACCGTATATACATGGCCATACACCGTATATACATGGCCATACACCGTATATACATGGCCATACACCGTATATACATGGCCATACACCGTATATACATGGCCGTACACCGTATATACATGGCCGTACACCGTATATACATGGCCGTTCACTGTATATACATGGCTGTTCACCGTATATACATCGTATATACATGGCCGTACACCGTATATACATGGCCATACACCGTACATACATGGCCGCATATATACATGGCCGTATATACATGGCCGCACACCGTATATACATGGCCGCACACCGTATATACATGGCCACACCGTATATACATGGCCGCACACCGTATATACATGGCCATACACCGTATATACATGGCCGTTCACCGTATATACATGGCCATACACCGTATACATGGCCATACCGTATATACATGGCCGTACACCGTATATACATGGCCGTTCACCGTATATACATGGCCATATACATGACCGTACACCGTATATACATGGCCGTACACCGTATATACATGGCCGTTCACCGTATATACATGGCCGTTCACCGTATATACATGGCCGTACACCGTATATACATGGCCGTACACCGTATATACATGGCCGTTCACCGTATATACATGGCCATACACCGTATATACATGGCCGTACACCACCCCGTTCACGGAAATGGTTCGCTCCTACAGACAGTGAGTCACGTGGCCGTGGCTTGCTATATAAAACAGGCAGACAGGTATCGAGACATTGTTACTTTTAAAATGAACATTAAAATGGGCTAAACGAGTGACCTAAGCGACTGAGCGTGGTATGATCAACGGTGCCAGGCATGCAGGTTCTAGTATCTCAGTGTCTAGGGTTTACCGATGATGATGCAACAAACAGAAAACATCCAGTCAGCGGCAGTCCTGTGGGCGAAAAATAGTTAGTCGAGGAGAGTTAGAAGGAGAATGGAAAGAATCGTGGAAGCTAACAGGCAAATAACGGCACAGGTACAACAGTGGTGTGCAGAACGCCATCTCAGAACGCACAACTCGTCGGTCCCTTATCAAAGATGGGCTATTGCGACCACACCGGGTTCCAGTCCGATCAGCTAAAATATTTACCTGGTCTGACGAATCCTGGTTCCTGTTGCATTATGCTGATTACCGAGTCAGGATTTGGCGTAAACAGCATGAGTCCATGGCCCCATCCTGCCTGGTGTCAACGGTACAGGCTGGTGGTGTGAGGAATGTTTTCCTGGCACACATGTTAGATCTCTTGCATTGTTTCCATGACTCAAAGAGTTCAGGCTGTTCTGGAGGCAAAGGGCTGTCTGACCTGTTACTAGATGTGTGTACCTAGGAAACTGGCCACTGAGTGTTTAAACTGACAATACATATACTGGCTATATATGTGAGCCATAAATATACACTGGCAATACAGTGCCTTCGGAAAGTATTCAGACGCCTTGACTTTTTCCACATTTTGTTATGTTACAGCCTTGTTCTAAAAATGATTTAATTATTTTTTTCCCTCATCAATCTACACACAATACCCCATAATGACAAAGCGAAAACAGGTTTATTAGATTTTTTTTGCAAATGTATAAAAAAATAAACATACCTTATTTAACAAAAGTATTCAGACCCTTTGCTATGAGAATCAAAATTGAAATCAGGTCCATCCTGTTTCCATTGATCATACTAGAGATGTTTCTACAACTTGGATTCCACCTGTGGTAAATTCAATTGATTGGACATGATTTAGAAAGGCACACACCTGTCTATATAAGGTCCCACAGTTGACAGTGAATGTCAGAGAAAAAAAACAAGCCATGAGGTTGAAGAAATTGTCCGTAGAGCCCCGAGACAGGATTTATGTCGAGGCACAGGTCTGGGGGAAGGGTACCAAAAAATGTCTGCAGCATTAAGGTCCCCAAGGACACAGTGGCCTCCATCATTCTAAAATGGAATAAGTTTGGATCCACCAAACCACTCAGGGGAGAAGGACCTTGGTCAGGGAGGTGACCAAGAACCCAATGATCACTCTGACTGAGCTCCAGAGTTCCTCTTTGGAGATGGGAGAATCTTCCAGAAGGACAACCATCTCTGCAGCACACCACCAATCAGGCCTTTATGGTAGATTAGCCAGACGGAAGCCACTCCTCAGTAAAAGACACATGACAGCCTGCTTCGAGTTTGCCAAAAGGCACCTAAAGATTCTCTGCTCTGATGAAACCAAGATTGAACACTTCGGCCTGAATGCCAAGCGTCACTTCTGGAGGAAACGTGCTACCATCCCTACGGTGAAGCATGGTATGGGGATGTTATTCAGCGGGACTGGGGGACTAGTCAGGATCGAGGCAAAGATGAACGTGCAAAGTACAGAGAGATCCTTGATGAAAACCTGCTCCAGAGCACTCAGGACTTCAGACTGGGGGCGAAGATTCACCTTCCAACAGGACAACAACCCTTTTTTAAAAATTTTTTTATTTTTTATTTCACCTTTATTTAACCAGGTAGGCTAGTTGAGAACAAGTTCTCATTTGCAACTGCGACCTGGCCAAGATAAAGCATAGCAGTGTGAACAGACAACACAGAGTTACACATGGAGTAAACAATTAACAAGTCAATAACACAGTAGAAAAAAAAATGGGCAGTCTATATACAATGTGTGCAAAAGGCATGAGGAGGTAGGCGAATAATACAATTTTGCAGATTAACACTGGGGTGATAAATGATCAGATGGTCATGTACAGGTAGAGATATTGGTGTGCAAAAGAGCAGAAAAGTAAATAAAAAAATTTAAAAAAAACAGTATAAAAACAGTATGGGGATGAGGTAGGTGAAAATGGGTGGGCTATTTACCAATAGACTATGTACAGCTGCAGCGATCGGTTAGCTGCTCGGATAGCTGATGTTTGAAGTTTGTGAGGGAGATAAAAGTCTCCAACTTCAGCGATTTTGCAGTTCGTTCCAGTCACAGGCAGCAGAGTACTGGAACGAAAGGCGGCCAAATGAGGTGTTGGCTTTAGGGATGATCAGTGAGATACACCTGCTGGAGCGTGTGCTACGGATGGGTGTTGCCATCGTGACCAGTGAACTGAGATAAGGTGGAGCTTTACCTAGCATGGACTTGTAGATGACCTGGAGCCAGTGGGTCTGGCGACGAATATGTAGCGAGGGCCAGCCGACTAGAGCATACAAGTCGCAGTGGTGGGTGGTATAAGGTGCTTTGGTGACAAAACGGATGGCACTATGATAGACTGCATCCAATTTGCTGAGTAGAGTGTTGGAAGCCATTTTGTAGATGACATCGCCGAAATCGAGGATCGGTAGGATAGTCAGTTTTACTAGGGTAAGCTTGGCGGCGTGAGTGAAGGAGGCTTTGTTGCGGAATAGAAAGCCGACTCTTGATTTGATTTTCGATTGGAGATGTTTGATGTGAGTCTGGAAGGAGAGTTTGCAGTCTAGCCAGACACCTAGGTACTTATAGATGTCCACATATTCAAGGTCGGAACCATCCAGGGTGGTGATGCTAGTCGGGCATGCGGGTGCAGGCAGCGATCTGTTGAAAAGCATGCATTTGGTTTTACTCGCGTTTAAGAGCAGTTGGAGGCCACGGAAGGAGTGCTGTATGGCATTGAAGCTCGTTTGGAGGTTAGATAGCACAGTGTCCAATGACGGGCCGAAAGTATATAGAATGGTGTCGTCTGCGTAGAGGTGGATCAGGGAATCGCCCGCAGCAAGAGCAACATCATTGATATATACAGAGAAAAGAGTCGGCCCGAGAATTGAACCCTGTGGCACCCCCATAGAGACTGCCAGAGGACCGGACAGCATGCCCTCCGATTTGACACACTGAACTCTGTCTGCAAAGTAATTGGTGAACCAGGCAAGGCAGTCATCCGAGAAACCGAGGCTATTGAGTCTGCCGATAAGAATATGGTGATTGACAGAGTCGAAAGCCTTGGCGAGGTCGATGAAGACGGCTGCACAGTACTGTCTTTTATCGATGGCGGTTGTGATATCGTTTAGTACCTTGAGCGTGGCTGAGGTGCACCCGTGACCGGCTCGGAAACCAGATTGCACAGCGGAGAAGGTACGGTGGGATTCGAGATGGTCAGTGACCTGTTTGTTGACTTGGCTTTCGAAGACCTTAGATAGGCAGGGCAGGATGGATATAGGACACAGCCAATACAACGCAGGAGTGGCTTCGGCCAAGACAATGAAGCAGTGGCCCAGCCAGAGCCAAGACTTGAACCTGACCGAACATCTTTGGAGAGACCTGAAACAGCTGTGCAGCAACTCTCCCCATCCAACCTGACCGAGCATGAGATCATTTGCAATGAAGAATGGGAGAAACTCCCCAAATACAGGTGTGCCAAGCTTGTAACGTCACACCCAAGAAGACTCAATGCTGTAATCCCTGCCAAAGGTGCTTCGACAAAGTACTGACTAAAGGGTCTGAATACTTAAGTAAATGTGATATTTCATTTCTAAAAATGTCAAAAAACCTGTTTTTGCTTTTTGCTTATTGGGTACTGTGTGTAGATTGATGAGGGGGAAAAAACAATTTAATGCATTTTAGAATAAGGCTGTAACGTAACAAAATATGGATAAAGGCAAGGGGTCTGAATACTTAAGGAATGCACTGTATACATTGAGTGTACAAAACATTAGGAATACATAGACTGACCCGGAGGATCAAGGTGAAAGTGATGATCCCTTATTGATGTCACTTGTTAAATCTACTTCAATCAGTGTAGATGAAGGGGAGGAGACAGGTTAAATAATGATTTTTAAGCCTCGAGACAACCGAGACATGGATTGTGTATGTGTTCCATTCAGAGGGTGAATGGCAAGACAAAATATTTAAGTGTCTTTGAACGGGGTATGGTAGTAGGTGCCAGGCGTTTGTGTCCAGAACTGCGACGCTGCTGGGTTTTTCCACGCTTCCAACAGTTTCACATGTGTATCAAGAATGGTCCACCACCCAAAGAACATCCAGCCAACTTGACACAACTGTGGGAAGCATTGGAGTCAACATGGGCCAGCATCCCTGTGGAACGCTTTTGACACCTTCTGGAGTCCATGCCCCGACGAATTGAGGTTGTTTTGAGGGCCAAAGCGGGCAGGGCTTCAAGTCAACATTAGGAACGTGTTCTGAATGTTTTGTCCACTCAGTAGGTAAATGCCTCTGTTTTTTAAAATGATGAAGACCTGGTTGTTTCATCCAAAAACAAGACATAGTCAACATCCTGGACGTTAAGGTGTCTAAACGACCTCATTATTCTCGAAGAATCAGAGGAGACAAGTGGAATTCTCCTAAAACAAACCCTGTGGAGACAAGTGCTTTGCCAAGGGCTTTAACCCTGTAATTGTGTTGTTCTTTCCCCTCAGTGGATTTTGAGCCTCATGCCAGTATGGACACAGCCCATCACATGCTCCTGTATGGCTGCGGGATACCAGTTTCCACCACCAACTACTGGTAAGTCAAAGCACACCACAACACAGTACGTGAGCTAGAATTTCCCTATGCATTTCCACAGTACTTTACACATTAATCTACCTGGTTGACCAAACAGACAGTCTGTAGAATACACAACAGTTGTGTGTTAGTAAAGACTTGTTGATCTGTCCATTGTAGCACAATGAAGAACAAATGTACAAAGAGACTTTATTCACTTCCTCAGCCCCATGAGCCTGAATACAAGCACTAGACTTGATAAAAACCAAACCCTCAACACTTAGGGTACAAAGAATCAGTGTTGGGTATTACTGCCCTACTACACTTAAAGAATCAGTGTTGGGTATTACTGCCCTACTACACTTAAAGAATCAGTGTTGGGTATTACTGCCCTACTACACTTAAAGAATCAGTGTTGGGTATTACTGCCCTACTACACTTAAAGAATCAGTGTTGGGTATTACTGCCCTACTACGCTTAAATAATCAGTGTTGGGTATTACTGCCCTACTACACTTAAAGAATCAGTGTTGGGTATTACTGCCCTACTACACTTAAAGAATCAGTGTTGGGTATTACTGCCCTACTACACTTAAAGAATCAGTGTTGGGTATTACTGCCCTGCTACACTTAAAGAATCAGCTGGACCACTCTAATCATTGCAGAGAGAGAGAGAGAGAGAGGGGGGAGAGAGAGAGAGAGAGAGGCAGGAGAGAGAGAGGCAGGAGAGAGAGAGGCAGGAGAGAGAGAGGCAGGAGAGAGAGAGAGAGAGAGGCAGGAGAGAGAGAGAGCGAGAGAGGCAGGAGAGAGAGAGAGCGAGAGAGGCAGGAGAGAGAGAGAGCGAGAGAGGCAGGAGAGAGAGAGAGCGAGAGAGGCAGGAGAGAGAGAGAGCGAGAGAGGCAGGAGAGAGAGAGAGAGAGGCAGGCGAGAGAGAGAGAGAGGCAGGAGAGAGAGAGAGAGAGGCAGGAGAGAGAGAGAGGCAGGAGAGAGAGAGAGAGGCAGGAGAGAGAGAGGCAGGAGAGAGAGAGGAGGCAGGAGAGAGAGAGGCAGGAGAGAGAGAGGCAGGAGAGAGAGAGGCAGGAGAGAGAGAGGCAGGAGAGAGAGAGGCAGGAGAGAGAGAGGCAGGAGAGAGAGCGAGAGGCAGGAGAGAGAGGCAGGAGAGAGAGCGAGAGGCAGGAGAGAGAGCGGGAGGCAGGAGAGAGAGCGGGAGGCAGGAGAGAGAGCGGGAGGCAGGAGAGAGAGCGGGAGGCAGGAGAGAGAGCGGGAGGCAGGAGAGAGAGCGGGAGGCAGGAGAGAGAGAGAGGCAGGAGAGAGAGAGAGGCAGGAGAGAGAGAGAGAGGCAGGAGAGAGAGAGAGAGAGAGGCAGGAGAGAGAGAGAGAGAGGCAGGAGAGAGAGAGAGAGAGAGAGAGAGAGAGAGAGAGAGAGAGAGGCAGGAGAGAGAGAGAGAGGCAGGAGAGAGAGAGAGAGGCAGGAGAGAGAGAGAGAGGCAGGAGAGAGAGAGAGAGGAGAGAGAGAGAGAAGCAGGAGAGAGAGAGAGAGAAGCAGGATAGAGCGAGAGCGGCTAGAGAGAGCGAGAGCGGCTAGAGAGAGCGAGAGCGGCTAGAGAGAGCGGCGGCTAGAGAGAGAGAGAAAGCGGCAGGAGAGAGAGAGGCAGAAGAGAGGAGGAGGGAGAGGGGCAGAAGAGAGAGAGGGGCAGAAGAGAGAGGGAGAGGGGCAGAAGAGAGAGACGCACAAGAGAGAAAAAAGGAGAAGAAACAGAGGGAAGAGGAGACCTCTTCAGATGCTCAATGATAAACTTGCCTGTTACCATAGCAACTGCTGTCACCTCGACAACAGAGATCATGGGAGCCCTGTACAGGGTGGTGTGGGTGTGTGAGGGTGGTGGGTGCTGCAGGTCGCTCGTCGGGAGGGGTTGTTTATCTTTCCTCCCCTCAGAATGGACTCTTCAGTGTATGTGATGAGGAAGACGAAGACCACATTACGCTACCGCAACGTTCAAGTGAAACACGGCTCAGCATCTACTGACTTCCTGTGTCTGGGAGGGTCAAATCAGAATACACCTCTAGAGTCACACAGCAAAAATACACAAAGCAATGAGTATGTTTTCTAATCAAACCTGTTTTTTTAAGAGCACCGTATGTTGACTATGACTATCAAAATTCCAAACGACCATCACAATTGCCATTCGGGCTTTAATCGTTTCATCCATTCAGCTACCCTGTTTTCATTTAAATTATGCATCTCTTCTTCAGCTATCCTGCGGGGGTGATTTTCAAATTCCTCCCCACTCTGAAAGCACATTTGGCATTCCTCGAGTTAAAAGCGGTTGAGATATATTCTGAAACTGCCTGTGAAGCTGCTTCTGAAATCACAAGGAAGCTCTGGAGGATCAGTGGGGGGGGCAAGAAAATAGGCCATACCAAGAGTGTTCGTCCCAAATGGCACCCTAGTCGCTACCTAGTGCACTATAAAGAGGCTGGGTACCATTTGGGACAAACACAATGTGTCTACCCAATCAGAACACTTGCTTAGCCCACTACGAGCACATCCACACAATTCCACATTGAGCTAGAAAAAAAAACAACCTCTCCTGAAAAAGGAAAGCTCTGTTTTTAACCCACTCTTGTCACCTAGCCCTCGTTGCACCGGTTCTCCTCTGCAACACACTGGAGAGCTACAGGGGGGTCAACATCAATGATGAGTACACACTGCTACACCGTTCAAGCTGTGAGCTCTGGAACAGGAAGAATAGGGTGAAAAGTAGTAAGGCTAGTCATTATTGTGCCAAAAGTGAAGACAATATGCTTTTAATGGTGTTTTCCAGAACGCACAAAGGCATGAAATGGAATCTGGGAGGCGTGAGGCTCTTAACGGAAGCGTCTGCTACTGCTGCTGCTGCTTGCTCCTAATCTTTGAGTGTGGTGTATTCATTTGGAACAAATGACGGGAATATCTTTTAGACACTAGCTATCAGGAGAAACAATGTAAGGCGTTACTGGCCTTTAATCATAACTGCCGGTCTCCATATCAAGCCAGGGGCACACTATTACCTTCTGTGTTCTAGGATATGATAGTTCTGTTGTGGTGTAGATGGATGGTGTTCTAGGATATGATAGTTCTGTTGTGGTGTAGATGGATGGTGTTCTAGGATATGATAGTATGATAGTTCTGTTGAGTTGTAGATGGATGTTGTTCTAGGATATGATAGTATGATAGTTCTGTTGTGGTGTAGATGGATGGTGTTCTAGGATATGATAGTTCTGTTGTGGTGTAGATGGATGGTGTTCTAGGTTATGATAGTTCTGTTGGGGTGTAGATGGATGGTGTTCTAGGATATGATAGTTCTGTTGTGGTGTAGATGGATGGTGTTCTAGGATATGATAGTTCTGTTGTGGTGTAGATGGATGGTATTCTAGGTTATGATAGTTCTGTTGGGGTGTAGATGGATGGTGTTCTAGGATATGATAGTTCTGTTGTGGTTTAGATGGATGGTGTTCTAGGATATGATGGTTCTGTTGAGGTGTAGATGGATGGTGTTCTAGGATATGATAGTTCTGTTGTGGTTTAGATGGATGGTGTTCTAGGATATGATGGTTCTGTTGAGGTGTAGATGGATGGTGTTCTAGGATATGATAGTATGATAGTTCTGTTGTGGTGTAGATGGATGGTGTTCTAGGATATGATAGTTCTGTTGTGGTGTAGATGGATGGTGTTCTAGGATATGATAGTTCTGTTGTGGTTTAGATGGATGGTGTTCTAGGATATGATGGTTCTGTTGAGGTGTAGATGGATGGTGTTCTAGGATATGATAGTTCTGTTGTGGTTTAGATGGATGGTGTTCTAGGATATGATGGTTCTGTTGAGGTGTAGATGGATGGTGTTCTAGGATATGATAGTTCTGTTGGGGTGTAGACAGATGGTGTTCTAGGATATGATAGTATGATAGTTCTGTTGTGGTGTAGATGGATGGTGTTCTAGGATATGATAGTTCTGTTGTGGTGTAGATGGATGGTGTTCTAGGACATGATGGTTCTGTTGAGGTGTAGATGGATGGTGTTCTAGGATATGATAGTTCTGTTGAGGTGTAGATGGATGGTGTTCTAGGATATGATAGTTCTGTTGTGGTTTAGATGGATGGTGTTCTAGGATATGATAGTATGATAGTTCTGTTGGGGTGTAGATGGATGGTGTTCTAGGATGTGATAGTTCTGTTGTGGTGTAGATGGATGGTGTTCTAGGATATGATAGTTCTGTTGAGTTGTAGATGGATGTTGTTCTAGGATATGATAGTATGATAGTTCTGTTGTGGTGTAGATGGATGGTGTTCTAGGATATGATAGTTCTGTTGTGGTGTAGATGGATGGTGTTCTAGGATATGATAGTTCTGTTGTGGTGTAGATGGATGGTGTTCTAGGATATGATAGTTCTGTTGTGGTGTAGATGGATGGTGTTCTAGGATATGATAGTTCTGTTGTGGTGTAGATGGATGGTGTTCTAGGATATGATAGTATGATAGTTCTGTTGTGGTTTAGATGGATGGTGTTCTAGGTTATGATAGTTCTGTTGGGGTGTAGATGGATGGTGTTCTATGATATGATAGTTCTGTTGTGGTGTAGATGGATGGTGTTCTAGGATATGATAGTTCTGTTGTGGTGTAGATGGATGGTGTTCTAGGATATGATAGTTCTGTTGGGGTGTAGATGGATGGTGTTCTAGGATATGATAGTTCTGTTGGGGTGTAGATGGATGGTGTTCTAGGATATGCTAGTTCTGTTGTGGTGTAGATGGATGGTGTTCTAGGATATGATAGTTCTGTTGTGGTGTAGATGGATGGTGTTCTAGGTTATGATAGTTCTGTTGGTGTAGATGGATGGTGTTCTAGGATATGATAGTTCTGTTGGGGTGTAGATGGATGGTGTTCTAGGATATGATAGTATGATAGTTCTGTTGTGGTGTAGATGGATGGTGTTCTAGGATATGATAGTTCTGTTGAGGTGTAGATGGATGGTGTTCTAGGATATGATAGTTCTGTTGTGGTTTAGATGGATGGTGTTCTAGGATATGATAGTATGATAGTTCTGTTGGGGTGTAGATGGATGGTGTTCTAGGATATGATAGTTCTGTTGAGGTGTAGATGGATGGTGTTCTAGGATATGATAGTTCTGTTGTGGTGTAGATGGATGGTGTTCTAGGATATGATAGTTCTGTTGAGTTGTAGATGGATGGTGTTCTAGGATATGATAGTATGATAGTTCTGTTGTGGTGTAGATGGATGGTGTTCTAGGATATGATAGTTCTGTTGTGGTGTAGATGGATGGTGTTCTAGGATATGATAGTTCTGTTGAGGTTGTAGATGGATGGTGTTCTAGGAAATGATAGTATGATGGTTCTGTTGAGGTGTAGATGGATTGTGTTCTAGGATATGATAGTTCTGTTGAGGTTGTAGATGGATGTTGTTCTAGGATATGATAGTATGATAGTTCTGTTGTGGTGTAGATGGATGGTGTTCTAGGATATGATAGTTCTGTTGTGGTGTAGATGGATGGTGTTCTAGGATATGATAGTTCTGTTGTGGTGTAGATGGATGGTGTTCTAGGATATGATAGTTCTGTTGTGGTGTAGATGGATGGTGTTCTAGGATATGATAGTTCTGTTGTGGTGTAGATGGATGGTGTTCTAGGATATGATAGTATGATAGTTATGTTGTGGTTTAGATGGATGGTGTTCTAGGTTATGATAGTTCTGTTGGGGTGTAGATGGATGGTGTTCTAGGATATGATAGTTCTGTTGTGGTGTAGATGGATGGTGTTCTAGGATATGATGGTTCTGTTGAGGTGTAGATGGATGGTGTTCTAGGATATGATAGTTCTGTTGGGGTGTAGACAGATGGTGTTCTAGGATATGATAGTATGATAGTTCTGTTGTGGTGTAGATGGATGGTGTTCTAGGTTATGATAGTTCTGTTGGGGTGTAGATGGATGGTGTTCTAGGATATGATAGTTCTGTTGTGGTGTAGATGGATGGTGTTCTAGGACATGATGGTTCTGTTGAGGTGTAGATGGATGGTGTTCTAGGATATGATAGTTCTGTTGAGGTGTAGATGGATGGTGTTCTAGGATATGATAGTTCTGTTGTGGTTTAGATGGATGGTGTTCTAGGATATGATAGTATGATAGTTCTGTTGGGGTGTAGATGGATGGTGTTCTAGGATATGATAGTTCTGTTGAGGTGTAGATGGATGGTGTTCTAGGATATGATAGTTCTGTTGTGGTGTAGATGGATGGTGTTCTAGGATATGATAGTTCTGTTGAGTTGTAGATGGATGGTGTTCTAGGATATGATAGTATGATAGTTCTGTTGTGGTGTAGATGGATGGTGTTCTAGGATATGATAGTTCTGTTGTGGTGTAGATGGATGGTGTTCTAGGATATGATAGTTCTGTTGAGTTGTAGATGGATGTTGTTCTAGGATATGATAGTATGATAGTTCTGTTGTGGTGTAGATGGATGGTGTTCTAGGATATGATAGTTCTGTTGTGGTGTAGATGGATGGTGTTCTAGGATATGATAGTTCTGTTGTGGTGTAGATGGATGGTGTTCTAGGATATGATAGTTCTGTTGTGGTGTAGATGGATGGTGTTCTAGGATATGATAGTATGATAGTTCTGTTGTGGTTTATATGGATGGTGTTCTAGGTTATGATAGTTCTGTTGGGGTGTAGATGGATGGTGTTCTAGGATATGATAGTTCTGTTGTGGTGTAGATGGATGGTGTTCTAGGATATGATAGTTCTGTTGTGGTGTAGATGGATGGTGTTCTAGGATATGATAGTATGATAGTTCTGTTGTGGTTTATATGGATGGTGTTCTAGGTTATGATAGTTCTGTTGGGGTGTAGATGGATGGTGTTCTAGGATATGATAGTTCTGTTGTGGTGTAGATGGATGGTGTTCTAGGATATGATAGTTCTGTTGTGGTGTAGATGGATGGTGTTCTAGGATATGATAGTTCTGTTGGGGTGTAGATGGATGGTGTTCTAGGATATGATAGTTCTGTTGGGGTGTAGATGGATGGTGTTCTAGGATATGATAGTTCTGTTGTGGTGTAGATGGATGGTGTTCTAGGATATGATAGTTCTGTTGGGGTGTAGATGGATGGTGTTCTAGGATATGATAGTATGATGGTTCTGTTGAGGTGTAGATGGATGGTGTTCTAGGATATGATAGTTATGTTGGGGTGTAGACAGATGGTGTTCTAGGATATGATAGTATGATAGTTCTGTTGTGGTGTAGATGGATGGTGTTCTAGGATATGATAGTTCTGTTGTGGTGTAGATGGATGGTGTTCTAGGACATGATGGTTCTGTTGAGGTGTAGATGGATGGTGTTCTAGGATATGATAGTTCTGTTGTGGTGTAGATGGATGGTGTTCTAGGATATGATAGTTCTGTTGAGTTGTAGATGGATGGTGTTCTAGGATATGATAGTATGATAGTTCTGTTGTGGTGTAGATGGATGGTGTTCTAGGATATGATAGTATGATAGTTCTGTTGGGGTGTAGATGGATGGTGTTCTATGATATGATAGTTCTGTTGGGGTGTAGATGGATGGTGTTCTAGGATATGATAGTTCTGTTGGGGTGTAGATGGATGGTGTTCTAGGATATGATAGTATGATGGTTCTGTTGAGGTGTAGATGGATGGTGTTCTAGGATATGATAGTTCTGTTGTGGTTTAGATGGATGGTGTTCTAGGATATGATGGTTCTGTTGAGGTGTAGATGGATGGTGTTCTAGGATATGATAGTTCTGTTGTGGTTTAGATGGATGGTGTTCTAGGATATGATGGTTCTGTTGAGGTGTAGATGGATGGTGTTCTAGGATATGATAGTTATGTTGGGGTGTAGATGGATGGTGTTCTAGGATATGATAGTATGATAGTTCTGTTGTGGTGTAGATGGATGGTGTTCTAGGATATGATAGTTCTGTTGTGGTGTAGATGGATGGTGTTCTAGGACATGATGGTTCTGTTGAGGTGTAGATGGATGGTGTTCTAGGATATGATAGTTCTGTTGAGGTGTAGATGGATGGTGTTCTAGGATATGATAGTTCTGTTGTGGTTTAGATGGATGGTGTTCTAGGATATGATAGTATGATAGTTCTGTTGGGGTGTAGATGGATGGTGTTCTAGGATATGATAGTTCTGTTGAGGTGTAGATGGATGGTGTTCTAGGATATGATAGTTCTGTTGTGGTGTAGATGGATGGTGTTCTAGGATATGATAGTTCTGTTGAGTTGTAGATGGATGGTGTTCTAGGATATGATAGTATGATAGTTCTGTTGTGGTGTAGATGGATGGTGTTCTAGGATATGATAGTTCTGTTGTGGTGTAGATGGATGGTGTTCTAGGATATGATAGTTCTGTTGAGTTGTAGATGGATGTTGTTCTAGGATATGATAGTATGATAGTTCTGTTGTGGTGTAGATGGATGGTGTTCTAGGATATGATAGTTCTGTTGTGGTGTAGATGGATGGTGTTCTAGGATATGATAGTTCTGTTGTGGTGTAGATGGATGGTGTTCTAGGATATGATAGTTCTGTTGTGGTGTAGATGGATGGTGTTCTAGGATATGATAGTATGATAGTTCTGTTGTGGTTTATATGGATGGTGTTCTAGGTTATGATAGTTCTGTTGGGGTGTAGATGGATGGTGTTCTAGTTATGATAGTTCTGTTGTGGTGTAGATGGATGGTGTTCTAGGATATGATAGTTCTGTTGTGGTGTAGATGGATGGTGTTCTAGGATATGATAGTATGATAGTTCTGTTGTGGTTTATATGGATGGTGTTCTAGGTTATGATAGTTCTGTTGGGGTGTAGATGGATGGTGTTCTAGGATATGATAGTTCTGTTGTGGTGTAGATGGATGGTGTTCTAGGATATGATAGTTCTGTTGTGGTGTAGATGGATGGTGTTCTAGGATATGATAGTTCTGTTGGGGTGTAGATGGATGGTGTTCTAGGATATGATAGTTCTGTTGGGGTGTAGATGGATGGTGTTCTAGGATATGCTAGTTCTGTTGTGGTGTAGATGGATGGTGTTCTAGGATATGATAGTTCTGTTGGGGTGTAGATGGATGGTGTTCTAGGATATGATAGTATGATGGTTCTGTTGAGGTGTAGATGGATGGTGTTCTAGGATATGATAGTTATGTTGGGGTGTAGACAGATGGTGTTCTAGGATATGATAGTATGATAGTTCTGTTGTGGTGTAGATGGATGGTGTTCTAGGATATGATAGTTCTGTTGTGGTGTAGATGGATGGTGTTCTAGGACATGATGGTTCTGTTGAGGTGTAGATGGATGGTGTTCTAGGATATGATAGTTCTGTTGTGGTGTAGATGGATGGTGTTCTAGGATATGATAGTTCTGTTGAGTTGTAGATGGATGGTGTTCTAGGATATGATAGTATGATAGTTCTGTTGTGGTGTAGATGGATGGTGTTCTAGGATATGATAGTATGATAGTTCTGTTGGGGTGTAGATGGATGGTGTTCTAGGATATGATAGTTCTGTTGGGGTGTAGATGGATGGTGTTCTAGGATATGATAGTTCTGTTGGGGTGTAGATGGATGGTGTTCTAGGATATGATAGTATGATGGTTCTGTTGAGGTGTAGATGGATGGTGTTCTAGGATATGATAGTTCTGTTGTGGTTTAGATGGATGGTGTTCTAGGATATGATGGTTCTGTTGAGGTGTAGATGGATGGTGTTCTAGGATATGATAGTTCTGTTGTGGTTTAGATGGATGGTGTTCTAGGATATGATGGTTCTGTTGAGGTGTAGATGGATGGTGTTCTAGGATATGATAGTTATGTTGGGGTGTAGACAGATGGTGTTCTAGGATATGATAGTATGATAGTTCTGTTGTGGTGTAGATGGATGGTGTTCTAGGATATGATAGTTCTGTTGTGGTGTAGATGGATGGTGTTCTAGGACATGATGGTTCTGTTGAGGTGTAGATGGATGGTGTTCTAGGATATGATAGTTCTGTTGTGGTGTAGATGGATGGTGTTCTAGGATATGATAGTTCTGTTGTGGTGTAGATGGATGGTGTTCTAGGATATGATAGTATGATAGTTCTGTTGTGGTGTAGATGGATGGTGTTCTAGGATATGATAGTATGATAGTTCTGTTGGGGTGTAGATGGATGGTGTTCTAGGATATGATAGTTATGTTGAGGTGTAGATGTATGTTCTAGGATATGATAGTATGATAGTTCTGTTGAGTTGTAGATGGATGTTGTTCTAGGATATGATAGTATGTTAGTTCTGTTGTGGTGTAGATGGATGGTGTTCTAGGATATGATAGTTCTGTTGGGGTGTAGATGGATGGTGTTCTAGGATATGATAGTTCTGTTGGGGTGTAGATGGATGGTGTTCTAGGATATGATAGTTCTGTTGAGTTGTAGATGGATGTTGTTCTAGGATATGATAGTATGATAGTTCTGTTGTGGTGTAGATGGATGGTGTTCTAGGATATGATAGTTCTGTTGTGGTGTAGATGGATGGTGTTCTAGGATATGATAGTTCTGTTGTGGTGTAGATGGATGGTGTTCTAGGATATGATAGTTCTGTTGTGGTGTAGATGGATGGTGTTCTAGGATATGATAGTATGATAGTTCTGTTGTGGTTTATATGGATGGTGTTCTAGGTTATGATAGTTCTGTTGGGGTGTAGATGGATGGTGTTCTAGGATATGATAGTTCTGTTGTGGTGTAGATGGATGGTGTTCTAGGATATGATAGTTCTGTTGTGGTGTAGATGGATGGTGTTCTAGGATATGATAGTTCTGTTGGGGTGTAGATGGATGGTGTTCTAGGATATGATAGTTCTGTTGTGGTTTAGATGGATGGTGTTCTAGGATATGATAGTATGATAGTTCTGTTGGGGTGTAGATGGATGGTGTTCTAGGATATGATAGTTCTGTTGAGGTGTAGATGGATGGTGTTCTAGGATATGATAGTTCTGTTGTGGTGTAGATGGATGGTGTTCTAGGATATGATAGTTCTGTTGAGTTGTAGATGGATGGTGTTCTAGGATATGATAGTATGATAGTTCTGTTGTGGTGTAGATGGATGGTGTTCTAGGATATGATAGTTCTGTTGTGGTGTAGATGGATGGTGTTCTAGGATATGATAGTTCTGTTGAGTTGTAGATGGATGGTGTTCTAGGAAATGATAGTATGATGGTTCTGTTGAGGTGTAGATGGATTGTGTTCTAGGATATGATAGTTCTGTTGAGTTGTAGATGGATGTTGTTCTAGGATATGATAGTATGATAGTTCTGTTGTGGTGTAGATGGATGGTGTTCTAGGATATGATAGTTCTGTTGTGGTGTAGATGGATGGTGTTCTAGGATATGATAGTTCTGTTGTGGTGTAGATGGATGGTGTTCTAGGATATGATAGTTCTGTTGTGGTGTAGATGGATGGTGTTCTAGGATATGATAGTTCTGTTGTGGTGTAGATGGATGGTGTTCTAGGATATGATAGTATGATAGTTCTGTTGTGGTTTAGATGGATGGTGTTCTAGGTTATGATAGTTCTGTTGGGGTGTAGATGGATGGTGTTCTAGGATATGATAGTTCTGTTGTGGTGTAGATGGATGGTGTTCTAGGATATTATGGTTCTGTTGAGGTGTAGATGGATGGTGTTCTAGGATATGATAGTTCTGTTGGGGTGTAGACAGATGGTGTTCTAGGATATGATAGTATGATAGTTCTGTTGTGGTGTAGATGGATGGTGTTCTAGGATATGATAGTTCTGTTGGGGTGTAGATGGATGGTGTTCTAGGATATGATAGTTCTGTTGTGGTGTAGATGGATGGTGTTCTAGGATATGATGGTTCTGTTGAGGTGTAGATGGATGGTGTTCTAGGATATGATAGTTCTGTTGAGGTGTAGATGGATGGTGTTCTAGGATATGATAGTTCTGTTGTGGTTTAGATGGATGGTGTTCTAGGATATGATAGTATGATAGTTCTGTTGGGGTGTAGATGGATGGTGTTCTAGGATATGATAGTTCTGTTGAGGTGTAGATGGATGGTGTTCTAGGATATGATAGTTCTGTTGTGGTGTAGATGGATGGTGTTCTAGGATATGATAGTTCTGTTGAGTTGTAGATGGATGGTGTTCTAGGATATGATAGTATGATAGTTCTGTTGTGGTGTAGATGGATGGTGTTCTAGGATATGATAGTTCTGTTGTGGTGTAGATGGATGGTGTTCTAGGATATGTTAGTTCTGTTGAGTTGTAGATGGATGTTGTTCTAGGATATGATAGTATGATAGTTCTGTTGTGGTGTAGATGGATGGTGTTCTAGGATATGATAGTTCTGTTGGGGTGTAGATGGATGGTGTTCTAGGATATGATAGTTCTGTTGTGGTGTAGATGGATGGTGTTCTAGGACATGATGGTTCTGTTGAGGTGTAGATGGATGGTGTTCTAGGATATGATAGTTCTGTTGAGGTGTAGATGGATGGTGTTCTAGGATATGATAGTTCTGTTGTGGTTTAGATGGATGGTGTTCTAGGATATGATAGTATGATAGTTCTGTTGGGGTGTAGATGGATGGTGTTCTAGGATATAATAGTTCTGTTGAGGTGTAGATGGATGGTGTTCTAGGATATGATAGTTCTGTTGTGGTGTAGATGGATGGTGTTCTAGGATATGATAGTTCTGTTGAGTTGTAGATGGATGGTGTTCTAGGATATGATAGTATGATAGTTCTGTTGTGGTGTAGATGGATGGTGTTCTAGGATATGATAGTTCTGTTGTGGTGTAGATGGATGGTGTTCTAGGATATGATAGTTCTGTTGAGTTGTAGATGGATGTTGTTCTAGGATATGATAGTATGATAGTTCTGTTGTGGTGTAGATGGATGGTGTTCTAGGATATGATAGTTCTGTTGTGGTGTAGATGGATGGTGTTCTAGGATATGATAGTTCTGTTGTGGTGTAGATGGATGGTGTTCTAGGATATGATAGTTCTGTTGTGGTGTAGATGGATGGTGTTCTAGGATATGATAGTATGATAGTTCTGTTGTGGTTTATATGGATGGTGTTCTAGGTTATGATAGTTCTGTTGGGGTGTAGATGGATGGTGTTCTAGGATATGATAGTTCTGTTGTGGTGTAGATGGATGGTGTTCTAGGATATGATAGTTCTGTTGTGGTGTAGATGGATGGTGTTCTAGGATATGATAGTTCTGTTGGGGTGTAGATGGATGGTGTTCTAGGATATGATAGTTCTGTTGGGGTGTAGATGGATGGTGTTCTAGGATATGATAGTTCTGTTGTGGTGTAGATGGATGGTGTTCTAGGATATGATAGTTCTGTTGGGGTGTAGATGGATGGTGTTCTAGGATATGATAGTATGATGGTTCTGTTGAGGTGTAGATGGATGGTGTTCTAGGATATGATAGTTATGTTGGGGTGTAGACAGATGGTGTTCTAGGATATGATAGTATGATAGTTCTGTTGTGGTGTAGATGGATGGTGTTCTAGGATATGATAGTTCTGTTGTGGTGTAGATGGATGGTGTTCTAGGACATGATGGTTCTGTTGAGGTGTAGATGGATGGTGTTCTAGGATATGATAGTTCTGTTGTGGTGTAGATGGATGGTGTTCTAGGATATGATAGTTCTGTTGAGTTGTAGATGGATGGTGTTCTAGGATATGATAGTATGATAGTTCTGTTGTGGTGTAGATGGATGGTGTTCTAGGATATGATAGTATGATAGTTCTGTTGGGGTGTAGATGGATGGTGTTCTAGGATGGATAGTTCTGTTGGATGTAGATGGATGGTGTTCTAGGATATGATAGTTCTGTTGGGGTGTAGATGGATGGTGTTCTAGGATATGATAGTATGATGGTTCTGTTGGGGTGTAGATGGATGGTGTTCTAGGATATGATAGTTCTGTTGTGTTTTAGATGGATGGTGTTCTAGGATATGATGGTTCTGTTGATGTAGATGGATGTTTCTGATAGTTCTGTTGTGGTTTAGATGGATGGTGTTCTAGGATATGATGGTTCTGTTGTGTGATGGATGGTGTTCTAGGATATGATAGTTATGGTGTTCAGATGGTGTTCTAGGATATGATGGATAGTTCTGTTGTGGTGTAGATGGATGGTGTTCTAGGATATGATAGTTCTGTTGTGGTGTAGATGGATGGTGTTCTAGGACATGATGGTTCTGTTGTGGTGTAGATGGATGGTGTTCTAGGATATGATAGTTCTGTTGTGGTGTAGATGGATGGTGTTCTAGGATATGATAGTTCTGTTGTGGTGTAGATGGATGGTGTTCTAGGATATGATAGTATGATAGTTCTGTTGTGGTGTAGATGGATGGTGTTCTAGGATATGATAGTTATGTTGAGGTGTAGATGTATGTTCTAGGATATGATAGTATGATAGTTCTGTTGAGTTGTAGATGGATGTTGTTCTAGGATATGATAGTATGATAGTTCTGTTGTGGTGTAGATGGATGGTGTTCTAGGATATGATAGTTCTGTTGGGGTGTAGATGGATGGTGTTCTAGGATATGATAGTTCTGTTGTGGTGTAGATGGATGGTGTTCTAGGATATGATAGTTCTGTTGTGGTGTAGATGGATGGTGTTCTAGGATATGATAGTTCTGTTGTGGTGTAGATGTATGGAAGTGGTGTGGATACCGCAAATTAAAGCCTGCCTCTTAAATGGATGTTTGTGCGTTTGTCCATCTTTTTACTATTTTACATTGTGTGTGTCAGATTTACCAAGCATTTTGCACAAAGTGCAAACAACAAAGTTTGGTCATTTTTCCCTGGGATGGGTTGAAAAATAACTAAGCAAAACTATTCGATACATACCCCCCAGCTAACATATTTGGTTCCTTGGAAGTTGTGAGAACGTATGTTTTTGTTTTCTCATTGATTGTGGGAACGAATCCATTCGATTCCCGACTGTTGAAACAGAATGTCTTTTAAACACCTGAGAACAAAATTTTTGCCTCTACTGGGAAGTTTATTTTTAGGTTGCAGGGATGTTCTTAGAACGTTTTACTCTGATTTCTTGACCGTTTTCCTGGGAGGTTTTATTAACACACTGAGATCGGAAATGTAAGAGTATTTTAAGGTAATTAAATAACATTCTGAGAACATTCTCTAAATGTTGTGAAAGTTTTCTTATGGTTATTTTTTAAACTTTTTCTTATCGCTATGCTCAAAATGTAACGGTTGTTTTTGAGTTTTTTTTAATAACTTCCTTAAAACATTCACGAATGTTTCAACAGTACTTCTAATAACACTGCTAGCTTATTTTAGGTTACATTTTGGAACTCCCAACACAGATACAGTACATTAGTCTATTTAAACAGACCCCATTTCAAAGGAAACAAGCACTCATTAAGATCAACACACCTGATTGAGAGTTTTGTAGACACTGAGAACAGAATGTATTTGTTTTTAAATAACATTCTCTGAAAGTTACTAAAATCATCCCAAAAAATGTTACGTTCCCAGAATGTAGTAAATGTATGACATTAAATAGAAACACATGGGAACTTGGGTGAAATGTTTGTGGAAGTACTGAAATTCCCACAGAAGAGTGCTGTTTCTTAAAGTTCTGAACAATTAAAGAACATGTCTTTAAATAGAACCACGAGGAAACGTGTATGAAACGTTATGCTGAAGTGCTGAAATTCCCACAGAAGAACATTGTTTCTTAACGTTCTCTGAACTATTTGAGAACATTCCCAATGTCAAACCGTTTGGATCATTTTCTTTTAACATTACCAAAATGTTAATTACATTTAACCATGTTTGAACTTTTAGGAAACTTTCTGTCAAAGTAATGAAATAGCAAGAAAATAATGGTAAATTTTTTTAATTTAATGAAGTTCTTTCAAATCTGCTGAAAATGTTTCAAACCCAAGCAACTATTCTGCACCGGTTCCAGAAAGTTGTGGGAAAGTTTTATGCTAAATAACAATAGGACAACCACGCTCTCACCAAGCTCTAAGAAACATATGGTTCTCAGAACGTTCTGTGCTAGCTGGGCCAGTCTTCTTTAACATTTTAGGTTTGATTTATTCTCTACATTAAAAAAAAAAAAAAATGCAAATGCGAAACTCTGCACCTGCCTGCACAAACCATAGCAAAGACGCAGTGTGTGTGTGTGTGTGTGTGTGTGAGTGTGTGACTCATCAATATTGTACCCACTGAGAGGGCTGTATTGACCCAGTGCTTTTGTTTGGTTCTTTCAGGGACTGTGGGAGTGTCAAGGGGACCTGTGAGGACGAAGCCTCCATCATGTACGCCTGGGCCCGAAATGCCCCACCCACCAGGCTACCCCCAGGTACACAGTCTCTCTCTTTCTTTTTCCCTTTAATCTCTCTCTTCCATCTTTCTCTCCCTCCATCTTTCTCTCTTCTCCACCTCTCTCTCACTGGAGAGAGGAGAGATCAGACTCTACCCCAGTGCTCTCTGGAGAGAGGAGAGATCAGACTCTACCCCAGTGCTCACTGGAGAGAGGAGAGATCAGACTCTACCCCAGTGCTCTCTGGAGAGAGGAGAGATCAGACTCTACCCCAGTGCTCTCTGGAGAAGGGAGAGATCAGACTCTACCCCAGTGCTCTCTGGAGAGGAGAGATCAGACTCTACCCCAGTGCTCTCTGGAGAGAGGAGAGATCAGACTCTACCCCAGTGCTCTCTGGAGAGGGGAGAGATCAGACTCTACCCCAGTGCTCTCTGGAGAGGGGAGAGATCAGACTCTACCCCAGTGCTCTCTGGAGAGAGGAGAGATCAGACTCTACCCCAGTGCTCTCTGGAGAGAGGAGAGATCAGACTCTACCCCAGTGCTCCCTGGAGAGGGGAGAGATCAGACTCTACCCCAGTGCTCCCTGGAGAGGGGAGAGATCAGACTCTACCCCAGTGCTCACTGGAGAGAGGAGAGATCAGACTCTACCCCAGTGCTCTCTGGAGAGAGGAGAGATCAGACTCTACCCCAGTGCTCTCTGGAGAGGGGAGAGATCAGACTCTATCCCAGTGCTCTCTGGAGAGGGGAGAGATCAGACTCTACCCCAGTGCTCTCTGGAGAGGGGAGAGATCAGACTCTACCCCAGTGCTCTCTGGAGAGAGGAGAGATCAGACTCTACCCCAGTGCTCTCTGGAGAGGAGAGATCAGACTCTACCCCAGTGCTCCCTGGAGAGGGAGAGATCAGACTCTACCCCAGTGCTCCTGGAGAGGGAGAGATCAGACTCTACCCCAGTGCTCCCTGGAGAGGGAGAGATCAGACTCTACCCCAGTGCTCCCTGGAGAGGGGAGAGATCAGACTCTACCCCAGTGCTCACTGGAGAGAGGAGAGATCAGACTCTACCCCAGTGCTCACTGGAGAGAGGAGAGATCACTCTACCCCAGTGCTCTCTGGAGAGACTCTACCCCAGTGCTCTCTGGAGAGAGAGATCAGACTCTACCCCAGTGCTCTCTGGAGAGGGGAGAGATCAGACTCTACCCCAGTGCTCTCTGGAGAGGGGAGAGATCAGACTCTACCCCAGTGCTCTCTGGAGAGGGGAGAGATCACTCTTCCCCAGTGCTCTCTGGAGAGAGGAGAGATCAGACTCTACCCCAGTGATCTCTGGAGAGAGGAGAGATCAGACTCTACCCCAGTGCTCTCTGGAGAGAGGAGAGATCAGACTCTATCCCAGTGAGCTCTGGAGAGAGGAGAGATCAGACTCTACCCCAGTGCTCTCTGGAGAGAGGAGAGATCAGATTCTACCCCAGTGAGCTCTGGAGAGGGGAGAGATCAGACTCTACCCCAGTGCTCTCTGGAGAGAGGAGAGATCAGACTCTACCCCAGTGCTCTCTGGAGAGAGGAGAGATCAGATTCTACCCCAGTGAGCTCTGGAGAGAGGAGAGATCAGACTCTACCCCAGTGCTCTCTGGAGAGAGGAGAGATCAGACTCTACCCCAGTGCTCTCTGGAGAGAGGAGAGATCAGACTCTACCCCAGTGCTCTCTGGAGAGGGGAGAGATCAGACTCTTCCCCAGTGCTCTCTGGAGAGGGGAGAGATCAGACTCTACCCCAGTGAGCTGTGGAGAGAGTAGATCCATGATTGGTAATCCTGCGCCTTTAGCCTGCATTACTGTAATTGCTCTCCAATGACTTCATCCTTATCAATGCATCTCATTCTTGCAGCCCTCACAGAGACCTTAATTACTTGTGCCTGTCTTTTTCTCTTTGTTTTTTTCTCTCCCAGATGTCGGTTTTAAAGTTGGAGGGAAATCCAGAATCACTTACTTTGTGCTGCAAATCCACTATGGGGATGTCCACGCTTTTAGTGGTGAGTGGTGATTGGTGATAAAACTTCAGTAGGGTTGCAAAATTCCCTGTAATTTCCCAAAAATTCACAGGTTTTCTATAAATCCCGGTTGGAGTATTCCTGGAATCATGAGGGGAAAAGCAGGAATGACAGCGGTCACCAACCCTGGTCCTGGAGCTTCACGCCATACCAGGGGTCTGATCCAGTCCAGCATTAACACACCCTATTTAGCCAATCAATTCATCTGTTTTAGGGCTGGGTTGAAACAAAAGTCTGTGACCCCTGTAGCCCCGCAGAACCAGATTGGGTGACCCCTGTAGCCCCACAGAACCAGATTGGGTGACCCCTGTAGCCCCGCAGAACCAGATTGGGTGACCCCTGTAGCCCCGCAGAACCAGATTGGGTGACCCCTGTAGCCCCCCCAGAACCAGATTGGGTGACCCCTGTAGCCCCGCAGAACCAGATTGGGTGACCCCCTGTAGAGAACCAGATTGGGTGACCCCTGTAGCCCCGCAGAACCAGATTGGGTGACCCCTGTAGCCCCGCAGAACCAGATTGGGTGACCCCTGCCCAGAACCAGATTGGGTGACCCCCCCGCAGAACCAGATTGGGTGACCCCTGCCCCGCAGAACCAGATTGGGTGACCCCTGTAGCCCCACAGAACCAGATTGGGTGACCCCTGTAGCCCCGCAGAACCAGATTGGGTGACCCCTGTAGCCCCGCAGAACCAGATTGGGTGACCCCTGTAGCCCCGCAGAACCAGATTGGGTGACCCCTGTAGCCCCGCAGAACCAGATTGGGTGACCCCTGTAGCCCCGCAGAACCAGATTGGGTGACCCCTGCCCCGCAGAACCAGATTGGGTGACCCCTGTAGCCCCGCAGAACCAGATTGGGTGACCCTGTAGCCCCGCAGAACCAGATTGGGTGACCCTGTAGCCCCGCAGAACCAGATTGGGTGACCCTGTAGCCCCGTTGGGTGACCCCTGTAGCCCCGCAGAACCAGATTGGGTGACCCCTGTAGCCCCGCAGAACCAGATTGGGTGACCCCTGTAGCCCCGCAGAACCAGATTGGGTGACCCCTGTAGCCCCCAGATTGGGTGACAGAACCAGATTGGGTGACCCCTGTAGCCCCGCAGAACCAGATTGGGTGACCCCTGTAGCCCCGCAGAACCAGATTGGGTGACCCCTGTAGCCCCGCAGAACCAGATTGGGTGACCCCTGTAGCCCCGCAGAACCAGATTGGGTGACCCCTGTAGCCCCGCAGAACCAGATTGGGTGACCCCTGCAGAACCAGATTGGGTGACCCCCCCGCAGAACCAGATTGGGTGACCAGATTGGGTGACCCCTGTAGCCCCGCAGAACCAGATTGGGTGACCCCTGTAGCCCCGAGAACCAGATTGGGTGACCCCTGCCCCGCAGAACCAGATTGGGTGACCCCTGTAGCCCCACAGAACCAGATTGGGTGACCCCTGTAGCCCCGCAGAACCAGATTGGGTGACCCCTGTAGCCCCGCAGAACCAGATTGGGTGACCCCTGTAGCCCCGCAGAACCAGATTGGGTGACCCCTGTAGCTCCGCAGAACCAGATTGGGTGACCCCTGTATTAAAAAAAGTGATGAATTCACCTAGACTGTAATATTGTGCCTGCTTTGTATTCAAATACAGTACCTGGTAATTATTGTACAGTTCATTACTCTCATAGTTAATATGTGTTTATCACCAAGCGTTTCCAGTTTTGTTTTATTCAGGCTTTCACGACCAGATTATTTTAATTAGGGACTCAAAACAGTTATTGTTCCCCCACAGCATTAAGTGGTTATTGTTCTCTTCCCCCACAATGAGCTCCCAAAAGACTCAACAGCAAACCTTTGTGTTGTTCCACGTTCGTTGCGACAGCTTCGCCCCCAGTGGCAGCTGAGAGAGAGTTCTTTCACTAAGTGGCCATTGATTGTGCATTGAGTGAGTCTGCTTCCCAAAGGGAACCCTATTCCCTATGTAGTGCACTAATTTTGACCAGGGCCCAATAGGGGAGTGTATTGGCATTAGAATACTACATTGGAGTGGATGTCTCTTCTCCCCAATATAAGTCAGGACAGGCACACCATTACTGGGCTGCCTGACATTACTGGGCTGCCTGACATTACTGGGCTACCTGACATTACTGGGCTGTCTGGAGTGACTGGGCTGCCTGAATGACTGGGCTGCCTGATATTACTGGGCTGCCTGATATTACTGGGCTGCCTGACATTACTGGGCTACCTGACATTACTGGGCTACCTGACATTACTGGGCTACCTGACATTACTGGGCTACCTGACATTACTGGGCTGCCTGACATTACTGGGCTGCCTTGAGGCAGCATGCAAATGTTGCATGTCTATGACCCGAATCACAAACAATAGTTGGTTTGGTGGAAGACGCCAGTACTTTTACCTAGAAAACAAAGAGACGCTCAACAGATGTTTGAGGATAATGGTGTAGTTTATTACCGTAAAACAGACATTTGAGGATAATGGTGTAGTTAATTATCTTAAAACAGACATTTGAGGATAATGGTGGTGTTAATTACCGTAAAACGGCAGTTAGCGTAGTGGTTAGAGTGTTGGGCCAGTAAACGAAAGGTTGATGTACTGAATCCCCGAGTTGACAAGGTACAAATCTGTTGTTCTGCCCCTGAACAAGGCAGTTAACCCACTGTTCCTAGGCCGTCATTGTAAATAACAATTTATTCTTAACTGACTTGCCTAGTTAAATAAAGGTTAAATATATATATTTTTTTAAACAACAAAAAAAACAGACGCTTGAGGAAAATGGTGTAGTTGTTACCGTAAAACTTCAACTAAACGCGAGTCTCAAATAGCCCTTTTAGTAGCTGGGCAACTGCACACAACTGCTGGGTCTAAATGAATTGTTTAGTGAGGTTTAATGTTTGAGATGTTACGTTAAATAATTCAGTACTGACTCAAACAAGTGATGGCAATCATCCTTTTTTATCGCCAGTAAAAGACTGCTAGCCATTGGCTGCTAACAGCTGAGAGCTACTAGCTAACTGGCAAGCACAAAAACAGTCAATAACTTTGGGAGTGCAGAACTGAGAACTGTAATACCTGCTGTGTAGTCACAGTCAAAGAGGAGAATAATTATTCAGTCAAGGAAAGTTTTTATTTATTTTTTAAAAACATTTTTTTTTAAATGGAGGCACACCAAGACAAAATAAGTGTGACACAGTGTGTAAATGATAACACATTAGTGCAGGAAATGAAGAAGTTGATTATAATGCTGAACATGAATGCTGGAATTAAACAATTAAATATGCAAATGAGTGCTCTCTGGGGAGTACAGATGTGTGTGTTGTGTGCCTGCCCACATGTATTAGAATGCAAACCAGCTTCTCAGGATTATTGTATGTTAATAGGCAGCTCCAGAAATAAACCCTATGGTATTGCTGTGTAGCCACAGGGGCAGGAGCTCTGGGGCTACAGCTAGCCGCCGCGGCGCTAGCTTACTTCAATGGGCTTGTCTGGTGTTTGCTTAAACCCCCCTGTGTAAACATGGCTAGCCTATTGGGTGGGAGGGACGACGACTCAATCTGTGTCTTAAATGGCACCCTATTCCCTAAATGGTGCACTACTTTCAACCAGAACCCTATGGGCCCTGGTCCAAAGTAGTGCACGGTGAAGATAATAGGGAGCCATAATAGTGCTGTAATTGAATAATGTATTACGGTGCTTTACAGTCGTAAAGGAACTCCTGCAGTAGAGAGTGAATCGGACTGGGCTTCATCAAAACAGCATTCTGGGGTAGCCTAGTGGTTAGAGCGTTGGACTAGTAACCGAAAGGTTGCAAGTTCAAACCCCCGAGCTGACAAGGTACAAATCTGTCGTCCTGCCCCTGAACAGGCAGTTAACCCACTGTTCCTAGGCCGTCATTGAAAATAAGAATTTGTTCTTAACTGACTTGCCTAGTTAAATAAAGGTCAAATAATAAAAATCGATAATTTGTTGTCGGCTAATTGCACGTTTTTTGTTTCAGACCACCATAGAGATTGCTCAGGACTTACCTTACGAATGACTTCCAAACCGTAAGTATTATATCAATTACCTGTAGTACATTTCCATATTTACAGGAAATACTATGTAATCATTTACTGTAATTTATAACCATTGTATATGTCTGCAGCTTCGCAGGCTAGTTGGATTGGATTGGGACAGACACAAACAGCCCAATTTGGGTGATTCATTCAGTTGAACAGAGAGAACATTTTACTTGTATTGGCCTGCGTCCCAAATGGCACCATATTCCCTTTATATTGCACTACTTTTTAAAACATGGCCGATAAGGCTCTTGTCAAATATAGTGCACTACTAACCTACAATACTTATCTGTGGGCAGCATCATAAGTGTGATGTGAGTGGAATGATGTCCAACCCAGCACTTTGTATTGACCCCCTTATTTGAAACAACGGCTGAAACGGTGGATAAATACAAATTAAAAAGTATGCCATTTATGAAGAAAAAAAGACTAGGATTTATTATAGGCATTGGTTGAAGCTCAGTATTAAACTAAAATCTCCCTACCATCATATCTAAGCCAACATGAAGCAAATCTAGTTGAAAATGAGAAAATCAACTTGATTGGAGGTTATGAACGTTACCGAGAACCACATATAAGATTTTTTAACAGGGTCGTTAACAATTTAGTTTTAAGAGTATTTATTGCGCCTACCTAGCTCAAATTCTAGATGTCGGATTAAAACGAGACTATAGTGTTCATAAAGTGACCATCGGACTTCACTAAATTTGTAGGTGCAACAGTTTATTACATTTATAATTTATCGATCTCACAAGCTCATTCCTGACCATTAAGAACCAACAACGTGCTACCTTTTTGTAGCATTTCTGACAATTTTGATTAGCTAGGTAGCTAGCTAGCTAACGTTACTTACCTAATGTTTGCTTGATTGTACAAAGTCCAGCAGCTAGCCTCTGTAGCTAGCTAGCTAACACCAGTCAGCTGAAAGCTAGCTAGCTAACTAACAAATAGGCAAAGTAAGGTAGCTAGCTATTTTTGTTTATGGAAGGTTTGTTACACAAATAACTTCTGCCATTAGCAAGCTAGCTAGTTAGAGCCAGACATAAACAGCTGAAGCTAGCTAATGATAGCTAGTTCATGTCCAAATGCCAGTCCTTTCCACAAAACATAGCTAGCAAGCTAACGTACATCAGCTCAAAACCAACCCCAAACTTTGGACAAATTGTCATGCTGCAAACTTACTATGCATGCAATGGGCTTTTGCAACACTAGCTAGCTACTCCATAGTCCAGGCAACAGTAAGAGCTAGCCACATTTCACTGTCTGACAGAACACACTGCTGAGAATTTGTTTTGCTGTCTGACGTTAACAGAGCCTCCTGGCTCTATTGTGCACTGACTGCAGTGTGCATGTGCATGCTTGCTAGCATAAGACAAACTCACCAGTTTAACATCTATAATACATTCCAGTATGCTCCTTCCCCCTGTCTTCATTACATGTTTTAATCATGTGTGCTGATCAACAGTGCCAAACTTACAACTCTGCCACTTGTTGGATATTTTTCAACTCTGCCGTGCACACCTGTGTGAAGCTAGCCAACAATGAGGATTAGCCACAATAGTGGAATTTGCAGTTCGCCTTCAAATAAAAGTCCCCCATTTTGAAAGTGATTCAAACTGATACAAATAGTTGAAAGGGAAAGGGGGATATCTAGTCAATTGAACAACTGAATGCATTCAACTGAAATTCCGCATTTAACCCAACCCCTCTGAATCAGAGAGGTGCGGGGGCTGCCTTAATCGACTTCCATGTCTTCGGCGCCCGGGGAACAGCCATATTTGGACTAGATAAAAAAACATTTTAAGTGAGAATTGGCATTGGTCTGAAGCTGAAAATGAAAGGAAATTCACATGAGCACCACAATGCCTATTTCAACCGTGCTCTACCAAGGTTTTCTAGCACACGGCTTTGACATACTACAGTAAGTATTGTACTACAAACTATGTTGTAAGCAGGTTGCTTGGGATTCAAACCTTCTCAAACAGCCTAATTCATACCCTTCAGAGGGATAATGAACTTTACACTGTCCTGCTATTAAAATTATATATTGTGTATACTGGTGTATATATACAGAACCAGTCAAAACTTTAGACACACCTGCTCATTCCAGGGTTTTTCTTTATTTTGACTATTTTCTACATTGTAGAATAATAGTGAAGACATCAAAACAAACTAACACATGGAATCTATAAGGTGAAAGCACCAATTTGTAAGTCGCTCTGGATAAGAGCGTCTGCTAAATGACTTAAATGTAAAATGTAAATGAATCATGTAGTAACCCAAAAAGTGTTAAACTTATCAAAATATATTTTATATTTGAGATTCTTCAAAGTAGCCACCCTTTGCCTTGATGACAGCTTTGTACACTCTTTGCATTCTCTCAACCAGCTTCATGAGGTAGTCACGTTGAATTCATTTCAATTAACAGGTGTGCCTTGTTAAATGTTAATTTGTGGAATTTCTTTCCATAATACATTTTAGACAATCAGTTGTGTTGTGACAAGGTGTGGGTGGTATACAGAAGATCGCTCTATTTGGTAAAAGACCAAGTCCATATTTTAGCAAGAACAGCTCAAATAAGCAAAGAAAAACAAAAGTCCATCATTACTTTAACCTCTCTGAACCACCCATCCGGATCCGGTATAATTGTCATCAGCAACGCTGAATAGCATAGCGCCACAGTCAAATAATATTAATAGAAAATATTAATATTCATGAAATCACAAGTGCAATATTGCAAAACACAGTTTAGCCTTTTGTTAATCCACCTGTTGTCTCAGATTGTGAAATTATGCTTTACAGCGAAAGTAATACAATGACATGTTTAGCTAAAATGACATGTCAATGACATGCTTTTCTAAAATAAAGGTATAGTGAAATACAGTCATGCACCACATTACTACAAGACAAAACAGCTCAATCAAGCCTAATGGTCTTGTCAGTGTGAAAGCAAAGCTTGCATTCAAAGCAAACATGAAAAGGTAGCAGAATGGGATAATGTCTTACTGTGGTGTGTGAGGAATCCAATACTTTAAAAAAAACTTCTTAGGGATAGCCCGCATTTAAAAAAAACATTTTTGCCTAAATTACATACCCTAATCTAACTACCTGTAGCTCAGGCCCTGAAGCAAGGATATGCATATTCTTGGTACCATTAGAAAGGAAACACTTTGAAGTTTGTGGAAATGTGAAAGGAATGTAGCAATAGATCTGGTAAAAGACTATACAAAGAAAATAACAGCCTTTTTTTCAACCACCATCTTTGAAATGCAACAGAAAGGTCCCTGTTCCAGCTATCACTCTGGTTGTAATTCCAATGGTGTTCACAAGATGGCAGCAGTGTACGTGCAACGTTTCAGATGGATAACTTGAAGTATGAGCGAACTACATGACATTTAGTGTAAAGTCACCCAGGTACATTTGGGCAAATCGTGAAGGAGACATTTGCATTCATATTACATTTTCTGCAAGAATATCGTCAAATCTGTATACTTGGACTTCGATTCAGCTTTTCCAGTATTAGTAGACATATCATAAATTCAACATTTGCTAAACAACCAGTTTTCATAACTACATAACTCTGAATATTCTTATAATTTTTGTCCAAAAGGAAAAGGCATGCTGTCGCACAAGGTTAGTAGCTACATTTTACGACAGATACATGATTTCCAAATGCTCCTGTAAAGCCCAGCTCATTGGCTATCTAGCTAGCTTTGTTTGACCCCAATTGGTGCTTATTTGACAAAGTTAGTCATTCAAATGAAGACCGCCCGCGTCATCGGCGTGCCATGGAGTTGCTCTCTGACCAAATATGGTGTCCTATAGGATATACTACACCCCTAATTATATAGTCTCGTTACGTTCTAGGATCTCTGAGGAATACATACGAACGTGATTTGACCGGTTGAAACAACATTTAGGGTTAGATTTTCAAAGATTCCTTTCTTTGCAAATTGAGCGAATGGAAATACAAAATCGACCGTGCATGCTATTAGGGACCTTTTTTAGGTTATGAAAAATTATTTCATCGAACAAAACGACACTTCATGTCATCTCTGGGACCGTTTGGATGATAAAATCAGAGCAAGATTTCAGAATGTAAGTACACATTTCACCTTCAGAGGTGAATTTTACAAACCTATTGCGGTGAAAAAAGAGTTTTGTTGTTAGGCGCTCACCTCAAACAATAGCATGGCATTTTACACAGTAATAGCTACTGTAAATTGGACAGTGCAGTTATATTAACAAGAATGGAAGCTTTCAGCCGATAGAAGACACTTATACTGTACTATATACTGTACTCTATATCATCGACTGCATCCTTATGTAATACATGTATCACTAGCCACTTTAACTATGCCACTTTGTTTACTTTGTCTACATACTCATCTCATATGTATATACTGTACTCGATACCATCTACTGTATGCTGCCCTGTACCATCACTCATTCATATATCCTTATGTACATATTCTTTATCCCCTTACACTGTGTATAAGACAGTAGTTTTGGAATGGTTAGTTAGATTACTTGTTGGTTATTACTGCATTGTTGGAACTAGAAGCACAAGCATTTCGCTACACTCGCATTAACATCTGCTAACCATGTGTATGTGACAAATAAAATTTGATTTGATTTGTACCGACATTTGTTGTTTCTCTAAAATCTGTGATGATGACACAAGGCGCTGCATGATTTACAACTGTCCCGTTGATGGGACGCCGATCCCTAAGAAGAACTTGTATGTGGTACAAATCACATTATTGTGGAACCACATCCTCTAATACTATAAGTTAAGCTGTTTGAGAAGGTTTAAATCCTAAGAAACCTGCCTACACATAGTCTGAAGTAAAATACCAACATAGTTACTGTAGTAGGTTAAAGCTGTGTGCTGGAAAACCTTGGTAGAGCATGGGTGGAATAGACATTGTGGTGCTCATCTGAATTTCCTTTCTTTTTTGGCTTCAAACCAATGCCTATTCTCACTTAAATCGTAGTTTCTGTACCTTGTGCTGTCAAAGAGAAATGACATTATTGAAACGGGTCATTGACCTAAGTTAAACGTTTTGTACCGTTCCTCTGAGTGATCTACGTTAAACATATTGTACCGTTCCACTGTTTCCTCTGAGTGATGGAATAAGAGGTGGCTGATGGATAAAGGTGCCGGCTCCGGTCCGCTTCCTCCTTTGTCTCCATACTCCAGTTTCACTCCACTGCCATACTACTGGATGGGCACATTTATTGTCTGTAGCAGTCCGTCTCCATTCTGGCTCAAACTAGAGGGAGTAATGTCTATCTATGGTGTCCTGGGAATAACAAATTATAGCAGTCTGTTGCCATTCTGGCTCACAAGATAGGTTTCCATCCAATTGGCCACAGAATTTCATTCTAAGATCTGCGTAAAAGCAATATTTCCCTCCAGAGATGTTTCCATCAAATGTACTTGTTGTCGATAAAAGGCTGTGCGTGATGACGTAGTGCACATTAAAACTAATAACTTTTGTGTTTAAATTCCCATGTACCGAATAAACATATAGGTTAAATTGGTTTCCATCAATGCAAGATAAATGGGAATCTATCAATACAAGTTAAATGGGAATCTATCAATACAAGTTAAATGGGAATCTATCAATACAAGTTAAATGGGAATCCATCAATACAAGTTAAATGGGAATCTATCAATACAAGTTAAATGGGAATCTATCAATACAAGTTAAATGGGAATCCATCAATACAAGTTAAATGGGAATCCATCAATACAAGTTAAATGGGAATCTATCAATACAAGTTAAATGGGAATCCATCAATACAAGTTAAATGGGAATCTATCAATACAAGTTAAATGGGAATCCATCAATACATGTTAAATGGGAATCCATTGCATTTTCAACTCTACTGATGTTTTTTCCACTATAAATGTTGCATCATATAGCGAATGTGCCCACGTTGGTCTCTCCAGCCAAAACCTCGCAGATACAGTGTGGGTATAGCATACATTATGAGATGATTATGGATAAGAAGGAGATCATTTTTAATTGTCAAACGACAGCCAAGCATTGATCATCATGTCACCAGAAAAAGACCCTTGATATTTATTGGAAAGGAGCATCAAGCTCATCACATTTACATTTACATTTAAGTCATTTAGCAGACGCTCTTATCCAGAGCGACTTACAAATTGGTGCATTCACCTTATGACATCCAGTGGAGCAGCCACTTTACAATAGTGCATCTAAATCTTTTAAGGGGGGTGAGAAGGATTACTTTATCCTATCCTAGGTATTCCTTAAAGAGGTGGGGTTTCAGGTGTCTCCGGAAGGTGGTGATTGACTCCGCTGTCCTGGCGTCGTGAGGGAGTTTGTTCCACCATTGGGGGGCCAGAGCAGCGAACAGTTTTGACTGGGCTGAGCGGGAACTGTACTTCCTCAGTGGTAGGGAGGCGAGCAGGCCAGAGGTGGATGAACGCAGTGCCCTTGTTTGGGTGTAGGGCCTGATCAGAGCCTGGAGGTACTGAGGTGCCGTTCCCCTCACAGCTCCGTAGGCAAGCACCATGGTCTTGTAGCGGATGCGAGCTTCAACTGGAAGCCAGTGGAGAGAGCGGAGGAGCGGGGTGACGTGAGAGAACTTGGGAAGGTTGAACACCAGACGGGCTGCGGCGTTCTGGATGAGTTGTAGGGGTTTAATGGCACAGGCAGGGAGCCCAGCCAACAGTGAGTTGCAGTAATCCAGACGGGAGATGACAAGTGCCTGGATTAGGACCTGCGCCGCTTCCTGTGTGAGGCAGGGTCGTACTCTGCGGATGTTGTAGAGCATGAACCTACAGGAACGGGCCACCGCCTAGTTAACTTCCGGGTTGGAGCGAGCGGTCGCATCTGCACTCGGTCCGCAGGTAGTATTACATTTCATTATAGTACAACGGTTTGATTTGTCTAATCTTAGCAATTTTTCTTCTTAGCTAGCTACATAGCCGTCTTTGTATCATAGATAATTGCGTAATTATCGTATTTCGTCGTCCTAATGCAGTCTACACCGCCCTGCAGCTAGCTAGCTAGCTAACGTCTACCGTTAGCTAGTCCACCGTCTACCGATTAGCAGCACAACTTACACTCAACTGAACGACTTGATTAGTGTAGTGTTAGCTAGCTACATAGTTGTCTTTGCTGTCTTCGTATCCAAGATAATTGTGTAGTTTAGAGTGTGTAGTTTTAGAGTGATTATCTTAATTTACCGAGGTTAGCTAGCCAGCTATTCGTCGTCCTTAACGTAACAGAACTTCCGCACTCAACAATCCGGTCGCATTTCGCTTCGCTCCACAGGTAGTATCACATTTTTCATTTCATTACAGTACAACGGCTTGATTTGTTTGATCGTAGCTAGCATAGCTAGCTACATAGCCGTCTTTGTATCAAAGATAATTGTGTAGTCTTGAGCGATTTCCTAGGTTAGCTAGCCAGCTATTGTCATTCTTTTAACGCAACGTAACGTAAATCAACACTGCTAGCTAGCCCCGAATAGCAGCACAGTAGCACAGTAGAAACCATTACACTCAACGGAACGACTTGATTAGTGTAGTGTCAACAACGCAGACACTGCCAGCTAGCCTACATAGTCAACAACGCAGCCTCTGCCAGCTAGCCTACTTCAGCAGTACTGTATCATTTTAATCATTTTAGTCAATAAGATTCTTGCTACGTAAGCTTAACTTTCTGAACACTCGAGACGTGTAGTCCACTTGTCATTCCAATCTCCTTTGCATTAGCGTAGCCTCTTGTGTAGCCTGTCAACTATGTGTCTGTCTATCCCTGTTCTCTCCTCTCTGCACAGACCATACAAACGCTCCACACCGCGTGGCCGCGGCCACCCTAATCTGGTGGTCCCAGCGCGCACGACCCACGTGGAGTTCCAGGTCTCCGGTAGCCTCTGGAACTGCCGATCTGCGGCCAACAAGGCAGAGTTCATCTCAGCCTATGCCTCCCTCCAGTCCCTCGACTTCTTGGCACTGACGGAAACATGGATCACCACAGACAACACTGCTACTCCTACTGCTCTCTCTTCGTCTGCCCACGTGTTCTCGCACACCCGAGAGCTTCTGGTCAGCGGGGTGGTGGCACCGGGATCCTCATCTCTCCCAAGTGGTCATTCTCTCTTTCTCCCCTTACCCATCTGTCTATCGCCTCCTTTGAATTCCATGCTGTCACAGTTACCAGCCCTTTCAAGCTTAACATCCTTATCATTTATCGCCCTCCAGGTTCCCTCGGAGAGTTCATCAATGAGCTTGATGCCTTGATAAGCTCCTTTCCTGAGGACGGCTCACCTCTCACAGTTCTGGGCGACTTTAACCTCCCCACGTCTACCTTTGACTCATTCCTCTCTGCCTCCTTCTTTCCACTCCTCTCCTCTTTTGACCTCACCCTCTCACCTTCCCCCCCTACTCACAAGGCAGGAAATACGCTCGACCTCATCTTTACTAGATGCTGTTCTTCCACTAACCTCATTGCAACTCCCCTCCAAGATCCTCCTCTCCACCCTCTCCGAGTTGGGCATCTCCGGCGCGGCCCACGCTTGGATTGCGTCCTACCTGACAGGTCGCTCCTACCAGGTGGCGTGGCGAGAATCCGTCTCCTCACCACGTGCTCTCACCACTGGTGTCCCCCAGGGCTTCATTGTGTCCTCCTCCCAGAGCGCTAAGAACCTTGGCGTGATCCTGGACAACACCATGTCGTTCTCAACTAACATCAAGGCGGTGGCCCGTTCCTGTAGGTTCATGCTCGACAGGGTGTTGTCCAGGATCACGCCAAGGTTCTTAGCGCTCTGGGAGGAGGACACAATGAAGCCCTGGGGGACACCAGTGGTGAGAGCACGTGGTGAGGAGACGGATTCTCGCCACGCCACCTGGTAGGAGCGACCTGTCAGGTAGGACGCAATCCAAGCGTGGGCCGCGCCGGAGATGCCCAACTCGGAGAGGGTGGAGAGGAGGATCTGATGGTTCACAGTATCGAAGGCAGCCGATAGGTCTAGAAGGATGAGAGCAGAGGAGAGAGAGTTAGCTTTAGCAGTGCGGAGCGCCTCCGTGATACAGAGAAGAGCAGTCTCAGTTGAATGACTAGTCTTGAAACCTGACTGATTTGGATCAAGAAGGTCATTCTGAGAGAGATAGCGGGAGAGCTGGCCAAGGACGGCACGTTCAAGAGTTTTGGAGAGAAAAGAAAGAAGGGATACTGGTCTGTAGTTGTTGACATCGGAGGGATCGAGTGTAGGTTTTTTCAGAAGGGGTGCAACTCTCGCTCTCTTGAAGACGGAAGGGACGTAGCCAGCGGTCAGGGATGAGTTGATGAGCGAGGTGAGGTAAGGGAGAAGGTCTCCGGAAATGGTCTGGAGAAGAGAGGAGGGGATAGGGTCAAGCGGGCAGGTTGTTGGGCGGCCGGCCGTCACAAGACGCGAGATTTCATCTGGAGAGAGAGGGGAGAAAGAGGTCAGAGCACAGGGTAGGGCAGTGTGAGCAGAACCAGCGGTGTCGTTTGACTTAGCAAACGAGGATCGGATGTCGTCGACCTTCTTTTCAAAATGGTTGACGAAGTCATCTGCAGAGAGGGAGGAGGGGGAGGGGGAGGAGGATTCAGGAGGGAGGAGAAGGTGGCAAAGAGCTTCCTAGGGTTAGAGGCAGATGCTTGGAATTTAGAGTGGTAGAAAGTGGCTTTAGCAGCAGCGACAGAAGAGGAAAATGTAGAGAGGAGGGAGTGAAAGGATGCCAGGTCCGCAGGGAGGCGAGTTTTCCTCCATTTCCGCTCGGCTGCCCGGAGCCCTGTTCTGTGAGCTCGCAATGAGTCGTCGAGCCACGGAGCGGGAGGAGGACCGAGCCGGCCTGGAGGATAGGGGACATAGAGAGTCAAAGGATGCAGAAAGGGAGGAGAGGAGGGTTGAGGAGGCAGAATCAGGAGATAGGTTGGAGAAGGTTTGAGCAGAGGGAAGAGATGATAGGATGGAAGAGGAGAGAGTAGCGGGGGAGAGAGAGCGAAGGTTAGGACGGCGCGATACCATCCGAGTAGGGGCAGTGTGGGAGGTGTTGGATGAGAGCGAGAGGGAAAAGGATACAAGGTAGTGGTCGAAGACTTGGAGGGGAGTTGCAATGAGGTTAGTGGAAGAACAGCATCTAGTAAAGATGAGGTCGAGCGTATTGCCTGCCTTGTGAGTAGGGGGAAGGTGAGAGGGAGAGGTCAAAAGAGGAGAGGAGTGGAAAGAAGGAGGCAGAGAGGAATGAGTCAAAGGTAGACGTGGGGAGGTTAAAGTCGCCCAGAACTGTGAGAGGTGAGCCGTCCTCAGGAAAGGAGCTTATCAAGGCATCAAGCTCATTGATGAACTCTCCGAGGGAACCTGGAGGGCGATAAATGATAAGGATGTTAAGCTTGAAAGGGCTGGTAACTGTGACAGCATGGAATTCAAAGGAGGCGATAGACAGATGGGTAAGGGGAGAAAGAGAGAATGACCACTTGGGAGAGATGAGGATCCCGGTGCCACCACCCCGCTGACCAGAAGCTCTCGGGGTGTGCGAGAACACGTGGGCGGACGAAGAGAGAGCAGTAGGAGTAGCGGTGTTATCTGTGGTGATCCATGTTTCCGTCAGTGCCAAGAAGTCGAGGGACTGGAGGGAGGCATAGGCTGAGATGAACTCTGCCTTGTTGGCCGCAGATCGGCAGTTCCAGAGGCTACCGGAGACCTGGAACTCCACGTGGGTCGTGCGCGCTGGGACCACCAGATTAGGGTGGCCGCGGCCACGCGGTGTGGAGCGTTTGTATGGTCTGTGCAGAGAGGAGAGAACAGGGATAGACAGACACATAGTTGACAGGCTACAGAAGAGGCTACGCTAATGCAAAGGAGATTGGAATGACAAGTGGACTACACGTCTCGAATGTTCAGAAAGTTGAGCTTACGTAGCAAGAATCTTATTGACTAAAATGATTAAAAATGATACAGTACTGCTGAAGTAGGCTAGCTGGCAGTGGCTGCGTTGTTGACTTTGTAGGCTAGCTGGCAGTGGCTGCGTTGTTGATTCGGGGGCTAGCTGGCTAGCTAGCAGTGTTGATTACGTTACGTTGCGTTAAAAGAACGACAATAGCTGGCTAGGTAACCTAGAAAATCGCTCTAGACTACACAATTATCTTTGATACAGAGACGGCTATGTAGCTAGCTATGTAGCTAGCTACGATCAAACAAATCAAACCGTTGTACTGTAATGGAATTAAATGAAAATGTGATACTACCTGTGGAGCGAGGCGGAATGCGACCGGGTTGTTAAATTCTAAGGTGCACTTTGATCATCCTGTGAAGTTCATCATCATGTATTTAATCTGTAGCCTAATAAACTGTATGCTTTCCCGAGTCGTAGTGAGAGGAACACACAACTCAAACTTTACATCGATAGGATTGTTATTATATCAATATTTGCGTATAAAGATGTTTCCACGGCTATTTCTGCATGATTAATTTTACGGACACAAAAAGATCCCACCTTCTCTGATTATTTTGTTTTGTCAACATTTGGAAGTTTATCGACATAAGGCCTGTTATGACATTTTTATCAAACATGTACTTTACTTGGATAAAAAGGTTGAGTACAGCAGAAATGTGCTTATTTTAACCCTTTGATTAACAAAACGGGGCGGCAGGGTAGCCTAGTGGTTAAGAGCGTTGGACTAGTAACCAGAAGGTTGCACGTTCAAACCCCCGAGCTGACAAGGTACAAATCTGTCGTTCTGCCCCTGAACAGGCAGTTAACCCACTGTTCCTAGGCCGTCATTGAAAATAAGAATTTGTTCTTAACTGACTTGCCTAGTTAAATAAAGTAATTTGGTTGAGTCTGTGATTAACATAATCAATTTGTTGATCAGATGAAAGTGTAAGTGTTTTCAAATCGAATGTTATTTGTCACATGCGCCGAATACAAGTGTAGATCTTACAGTGAAATACTGACTTACAAACCCTTAAGAAACAATGCAGTTTTAAGAAAAATAAGTGATAAGTAAAAAATAGATAAGTCAAATATAAAATAATGAAAGAGCAGCTGTAAAATAACAGTAGCGAGACTATATACAGGGGGCACCGGTTAGTCGAGGTAATACAGTGGGGCAAAAAAGTATTCTTAAAAACTTAAAAAGATGAGAGGCCTGTAATTTTCATCATAGGTACACTTCAACAATGACAGACAAAATTAGAAAAATAAATCCAGAAAATCACATTTAAATTTATTTGCAAATTAGGGTGTAAAATAAGTATTTGGTCACCTACAAACAAGCAAGATTTCTGGCTCTTACAGACCTGTAACTTCTTCTTTAAGAGGCTCCTCTGTCCTCCACTCGTTACCTGTATTAATGGCACCTGTTTGAACTTGTTATTAGTATAAAAGACACCTGTCCACAACCTCAAACAGTCACACTCCAAACTCCACTATGGTAAAGACCAAAGAGCTGTCAAAGGACACCAGAAACAAAATTGTAGACCTGCACCAGGCTGGGAAGACTGAATCTGCAATAGGTAAGCAGCTTGGTTTGAAGAAATCCACAATTATTAGGAAATGGAAGACATACATGACCACTGATAATCTCCCTCGATCTGGGGCCCCACGCAAGATCTCACCCCGTGGGGTCAAAAGAACGGTGAACGGTGAGCAAAAATCCCAGAACCACAAGGGGGGACCTAGTGAATGACCTGCAGAGAGCTGGGACCAAAGTAACAAAGCCTACCATCAGTAACACACTACGCCGCCAGGGACTCAAATCCTGCAGTGTCAGACGTGTCCCCCTGCTTAAGCCAGTACATGTCCAGGCCCGTCTGAAGTTTGCTAGAGAGCATTTGAATGATCCAGAAGAAGATTGGGAGAATGTCATATGGTCAGAGGGTGGATGGAGTCTTTTAACAATTTTTAGGGCCTTCCTCTGACACCGCCTGGTATAGAGGTCTTGGATGGCTGGAAGCTTGGCCCCAGTGATGTACTGGGCCGTACGCACTACCCTCTGTGCCTTGCGGACAGAGGCCGAGCAGTTGCCTGAAACAGGCAGTGATGCAACCAATGGTGAAGCTGTAGACGATGGTGAAGCTGTAGACATTTTTGAGGATCTGAGGACCCATGCCAAATCTTTTCATTCTCCTGAGGGGAATAGGTGTTGTGCTGCCCTCTTCACGACTGTCTTGGTGTGTTTGGACCATGATAGTTTGTTGGTGATGTAGACACCAAGGAACTTGAAGCTCTCTACCTGCTCCACTGATTCACTACAGCCGCGTCAATGAGAATGGGGACGTGCTCAGTCCTCCTTTTCCTGTAGTCCACAATCATCTCCTTTGTCTTAATCATGTTGAGGGAGAGGTTGTTATTCGGGCACCACACGTCCAACCTAACGTGGTACTATCCATCCTGTTTAATGACAGTGTAAAACTGACTTTAGGTCAGTGACTACTAACATGATACTATCCATCCAGTTAAATGTCAGTGTAAAGCTGACTTCAGATCTATGTCCACTAACAAACTATCCACTCTGTATAGAGTCATTGTAAAATAATCTCACCACCCGTTGACTCCAGATCAGTGTTTGATTTAGCCTCTTTGTCTATTCTCTTTCCGCAGACAGCCCTTCATTGCTGGCATGTATCTGATGATGTCTGTGACCACCGTCATCCTTCCAGGAAATAAAGGTATGTTGTCTGTGTATCTGTCTCTGTGTATCCGTCTGTGTGTCTGTATGAGTTCAGAGAGGCCACTCCACTCACTGTGTGCAGCACAATGCTTGTCCAACCCCCCCCCTCTCCCCATTACGTTGTCAGGACATACATTCAATTTTGGCAGTTGACTACTTCCACCGGAAAACATTTATTTTGTAATTACAAGTCAGTGGGACATGGGAATGAGGGAATTTATCACTTTGAGATAGCTAGCCCCCCGTCTGGGTCATTTGCACAAATGTATTTGTGTTGTCGTTGGTCCAGGAGGCAGTAACAGTAGCTCATTTCTTTTCTATGTGGTAATGGCTTGTAAAGCTTGGGAGCTATTTTGAACCTGTTTTTTGTTTGCTGTTGTTGTTGTCAGTATCATATTTATCCGCAAGACATCAGCAGCAGTTAAGGAAAAATACCAGCGTCTCATGTAGGCTAAGTGATCCACGATGATGTGTTTTCCCTTTTCCTGTTTTGTAAATGGATGTTTGGCTAATGTTTTCTCATTGCATTGGTACCGCAGCACCGAGTCTAGGACCAAAAGGCTCCTTAACAGCTTCTAGCCCCAAGCCTTAAGACTGCTGAACATTTAATCAAATGGCCACCGGACTATTTACATCGACTCCAGCCGACGCTTGGCATTGCGCATGGTGATCTTAGGCTTGTGTGCTGCTGCTCGGGCATGGAAACTCATTTCATGAAGCACTCGACAAACAGTTTTTGTGCTGACGTTGATTCCAGAGGCAGTTTGGAACTCGGTAGTAAGTGTTGCAACCGAGGATAGACAATTTTTACGCGCTACGCACTTCAAGACTGGGCGGTCTCGTTCTGTGAGCTTGTGTGGCCTACCACTTCGTGGCTGAGCCGTTATTGCTCCTAGACGTTTCCACTTCACAATAAGAGCACTTACAGCTGACTGGGGCAGCTCTAGCACGGCAGTAATTTGACGAACTGACTTGTTGGAAAGTTGGCATCCTATTACGGTGCCAGGTTGAAAGTCACTGATCTCTTCAGTAAGGCCATTTTACTACCAGTGTTTGTCTATGGAGATTGCATGGCGGAGTGCTTGATTTTATTCACCTGTCAGCAACGGGTGTGGTTGAAATAGCCATATCCACTCATTTAAAGGGGTGTCCACATACTTTTGTATATATAGTGTATGTGTATTTTCTGTATGCTGATGCAGTTGTTGAATAGAGCATTTCAGATTAGTCATCTGGCCTATTCATCTGTGTGTTTTTGATTCCTTCCACAGTTACAAACGCAGACGTGGCTTGCACTTATAACTCATATCCCATATACCCGTTTGCCTTCAGAACCCACACGCACAAGCTTGGTAAGCAGCAGATTTCATACGTTTCTTATTTTATGAGAAATCGGACTAATTTATTAGCAAATTGTCATGCAAATGCCAGAATTGCTGCATCAAAATCAAGCATTTTTACCTGCATATATCGCGACAACACTGATTCTATGACATACAGTAACATACCGATTTTGTTTAGGTCATTTGTTTACTACTGAAGTAATCTGAATTGATTCCTAATTGGTTTTGCCGTCTCCTATCCCAGGACAAGTTGTCAGTGGTTACAGGATTCGAGACGGGAAGTGGACTCTGATTGGACGACAGACTCCTCAGTTACCACAGGTAGGTGTCTGGCCATGTCACAGTTATCTCTGCTCCCTCCAAAAGTGTTGCACTTGTTCATGTCCCTTCACTGATTTCAAAGGAAATGACTGGTAAAAGTAATATGGTTAAAACTCCCACTAGCACATGCCTTCACCAATCCAATTTTAAGACTTGTGGGCAGTAGTGAACGAGTGCATCAGATATTATTGCAGGGATTTTTCTGTCATTGTGGTCCAAACAGTGTAAAAAAAAAAAGAAAACGCCGGAAAAACGCTTTGTCTAAACGTAAACCAGGTAGAAAAGTTAATGTAACTCTTATCATTTTTTATATTATAATTTTTGAGAACTTACAAACTCCAAAATAAAATCTCGACAGACAGGGAGAATTGAAAATGATCAAAACAATGAATTTAGCAGTATTGAATTTGTTATTATGTTTGGGCAAAAGAACACAGCATTAGTCATGGCAAAATGCATACAATTGCAGTCAATGTTTTTATTTGTTGGCTTTATTGTAGGTTACTTTATTGTAGGTTACTTTTAGATTTGTATAATTTTCATTCATTTTTTTTCTTCTTCTGGTTAGGCTATATTGATCTCTGGCTCACTCTTTAGTAATTTGTGTGGCTACATTTTTTAATCACAGTGCTTAAAGCATCATACAAGCTCAGTAGCCTACATATAGTTCATTTTATTCAAACAGGGTGTATTTATATATGGAAAAACACATGTTTTAATATTTTCGACCAATTGATTGAATAGCCTACTCAAGAGAGAAAAACATAGCTAGACTGTGGTTTTACTATTAAACTCTATGCTGCTATTGTTTTTACTTTTGTAAAAGCAGCTTGTGTTTCTTAAGCAGGCAAAGGGTATGTAACTAGAAGGCTGGTGGTGACTTGTTAGCTACGGGGAAGCAAGAAAGTCGTTTGGAAAACTGACAAAACTGGTGATGAAGGTTGCTGTGGGTGGGTGTGTGTGGGCTTTCCTGACTTGAATTGAAATGCACCCTGTACTTAAAAAAGTGTAGGCCTAACTAACTCTAGTTCTTGATTAGCAGGCTGCTCAGTCGGTCTTCTCTACTCATAGCTTCAGTCTGTGCTAATTAACAGTGGGCTATTGCGTGCAGTCACTTCCCTTCCTCTCTGCCTCCTTCCCTTCCTCTCTGCCTCCTTCCCTTCCTCTTTCCCTCCTTCCCTTCCTCTCTGCCTCCCTCCGTCCTCTCTCTACTTCTCTCCCTCTCTCCCTCCTTCCCTCCCTCTCTCCCTCCTTCCCCTCCTCTCCCTCCTTCCCTTCCTCTCTGCCTCCTTTCCTTCCTCTCTCCCTCCTTCCCTCCGTCCTCTCTCCCTCCTTCCCTCCCTCTCTCCCTCCTTCCCTCTCTCCTTCCCTTCCTCTCTCCATCATTCCTTCCTTTATCCATCCTTACCTTCCTCTCTCCATCCTTCCCTTCCTCTCTATGTGTGTGTGTGTGTGTGTGGGTGTGTGTGTGTGTGTGTGTGTGTGCGTGCGTGCACAGATGTGTGTGTGTGCTCAGGCTGTTCCAGACTGTGTCGCAGGGGGCTGGGACAGCTCAGCGCTGCCTTTAGCGCGTCAGGACATTAGACAGATTAGAAACACAAAGAGGGCTTTTGTCCCGTGCTGCCCGCGCTGTCACTCCAACACTTCATGAGCCAATGACGCTCCAGCCCACTCGACAATGCTAAGGAATCCGCCTGGATTTGGGGGGGCTTAGGCGTTACCGCAATGTATCGATATCTCCCTTTGAAGGTCTTGGGATGCTGCCTGCAATGTTGGTTGTGTAGTGTGTAGCCAAACTGATAATGACTTTATGGATGGCTGTGTAGCCACACCGATAATGACTGGTACCCAGGCTAGGCTAGCTGAGGTTCTGTTAGAGATTAGAAGTGCTGAGCGATTAATGCTTTTTGAGGTCAGTTTCAGTTATTATTTATTTATTTTACATTAAATGCACAATGCATTATGTGGGTTGAATGCTGTAACAACACAGAATAAAACAATGAATAAAAGTCCCATGATGGTAGTGACTGTCCATTACTGCTTATCACTTATTAACCATCATTTATTCACATTACTTTATTAAAATATTTCAGTTGTGTATATTACATTAGTTCTATTTGATGACTTTATTATTTCATTCCAAGTCATCATCTCATCTTTGTAGAGCTGCTGCCTACGCTGTCTGACAAAATTACTATTTGTAGTTCTTCAAAGTTAATAAGGCATACTTTTATGACTGCTGAATACCAACTATCAATCAATTAGATCATGTATCTTCAGGTAGAGATACCTCACGAAGCAACAGCTGCTCTCTATATAACCTCACGATTCTGCGTTCTCTCTCCCGTAGCATATAAACACAGACCGGACAAGTAGATGCACAATGAATTATGGTCATTGTAGTTAATTACCAGGTTTTGTGCGCTAAACTATGTAGAATATTGGCCTGTCGGAAACTACAACTACCTACTACATTGTACAGTTCAGGCTGGATCTGATTTATCTCTAGAGAAACTATGCTATGTATGCATTGAGCTCACAGAAAAAAACCAACTAAATGGAATTCAAATTGGACTATAGATTTGAGGCTCTGTTCAATCAAACCGGCTAACCAGATTTTTGGGAAAAGTCAAACACATTATATATCTTCCCGCCTTGTACTGTCCACTCACTTCACATTTGGGATTCATCGTATTCATGTGTTATCTTGGTTGCTGGTTTTGTTTAAACAGCGGTTTTATTCAAATCTGGTTGCTTGCAGATTGAACAAATGTAGCACCAAAGTTTAGTATAGTACAGTACACGATCGTCTATTGTATTGTCTCTACACACCAGAATTGACCTGTACAGTTGCTGCAATAAGTCAATAAAGCTTCAAAAGGAATTATGTTTAAAATAAATAGTGTAGGTACATGTCTGAGAATAAAACCATTTTTTTCTCTCTCAGGGACCGGTATTTTGACAGGCTTTCTGTTCTGCACTGATTTTTTTGATAATTGTGTATTTTGAATCTATGCCCATACTAACTCCAATCTCAAAACCCTACCTTGTTATTGAGGACCTATCATTTAGTCCAATCTACCATACCCTGTTATTGAGGACCTATCAATTAGTCCAATCTACCATACCCTGTTATTGAGGACCTATCATCTAGTCCAATCTACCATACCCTGTTATTGAGGACCTATCATCTAGTTCAATCTACCATACCCTGTTATTGAGGACCTATCATCTAGTCAAATCTACCATACCCTGTTATTGAGGACCTATCATCTAGTTCAATCTACCATACCCTGTTATTGAGGACCTATCATCTAGTCCAATCTACCCTACCCTGTTATTGAGGACCTATCATCTAGTCCAATCTACCATACCCTGTTATTGAGGACCTATCATCTAGTCCAATCTACCATACCCTGTTATTGAGGACCTATCATCTAGTCCAATCTACCATACCCTGTTATTGAGGACCTATCATTTAGTCCAATCTACCCCACCCTGTTATTGAGGACCTATCATCTAGTCCAATCTACCCTACCCTGTTATTGAGGACCTATCATCTAGTCCAATCTACCCCACCCTGTTATTGAGGACCTATCATCTAGTCCAATCTACCCTACCCTGTTATTGAGGACCTATCATCTAGTCCAATCTACCCCACCCTGTTATTGAGGACCTATCATCTAGTCCAATCTACCCTACCCTGTTATTGAGGACCTATCATCTAGTCCAATCTACCATACCCTGTTATTGAGGACCTATCATATAGTCCAATCTACCATACCCTGTTATTGAGGACCTATCATCTAGTCCAATCTACCATACCTTGTTATTGAGGACCTATCATCTAGTCCAATCCACCCCACCCTGTTATTGAGGACCTATCATCTAGTCCAATCTACCCCACCCTGTTATTGAGGACCATCTAGTCCAATCTACCATACCCTGTTATTGAGGACCTATCATCTAGTCCAATCAACCATACCCTGTTATTTAGGACCTATCATCTAGTCCAATCCACCATACCCTGTTATTGAGGACCTATCATCTAGTCCAATCTACCCTACCCTGTTATTGAGGACCTATCATCTAGTCCAATCTACCCCACCCTGTTATTGAGGACCTATCATCTAGTCCAATCTACCCTACCCTGTTATTGAGGACCTATCATCTAGTCCAATCTACCATACCCTGTTATTGAGGACCTATCATATAGTCCAATCTACCATACCCTGTTATTGAGGACCTATCATCTAGTCCAATCTACCCTACCCTGTTATTGAGGACCTATCATCTAGTCCAATCTACCATACCCTGTTATTGAGGACCTATCATATAGTCCAATCTACCATACCCTGTTATTGAGGACCTATCATCTAGTCCAATCTACCATACCTTGTTATTGAGGACCTATCATCTAGTCCAATCCACCCCACCCTGTTATTGAGGACCTATCATCTAGTCCAATCTACCCCACCCTGTTATTGAGGACCATCTAGTCCAATCTACCATACCCTGTTATTGAGGACCTATCATCTAGTCCAATCAACCATACCCTGTTATTTAGGACCTATCATCTAGTCCAATCCACCATACCCTGTTATTGAGGACCTATCATCTAGTCCAATCTACCCTACCCTGTTATTGAGGACCTATCATCTAGTCCAATCTACCCCACCCTGTTATTGAGGACCTATCATCTAGTCCAATCTACCCTACCCTGTTATTGAGGACCTATCATCTAGTCCAATCTACCATACCCTGTTATTGAGGACCTATCATATAGTCCAATCTACCATACCCTGTTATTGAGGACCTATCATCTAGTCCAATCTACCATACCTTGTTATTGAGGACCTATCATCTAGTCCAATCTACCATACCCTGTTATTGAGGACCATCAATGTCCAATCTACCATACCCTGTTATTGAGGACCTATCATCTAGTCCAATCTACCATAACCTCTTATTGAGGACCTATAATCTAGTCTAATCTACCATACCCTGTTATTGAGGACCATCTAGTCCAGTGGTTCCCTAAACTTTGTAGTCCCGTACCCCTTCAATCATTCAACCTCCAGCTGTACCCCCTCTAGCACCAGGGTCAGCGCACTCTCAAATGTTGTTTTTTTGCTATCATTGTAAGCCTGCCACACACACACACACACACACTATACATCACATTTATTAAACATAAGAATGAGTGTGAGTTTTGGTCACAACCCGGCTCGTGGGAAGTGACAAATAGCTCTTATAGGACCAGGGCACAAATAATAATATAATAATAATCAATAGTGTTTGATCTTTAGTTAGATATCTTACATATAAAACTTTATTTGTTCATCGACAATTGTGAATAACTCCCCACAGGTTAATGAGAAGGGTGTGCTTGAAAGGATGCACATAACTCTGTAATGTTCGGTTGTATTGGAGAGCGTGTCAGTGTTAAATCATTTTCCACACAGTCTGTGCTTGTATTTAGTTTTCATGCTAGTGACCGCCGAGAATCCACTCTAACGTAGGTATGTGGTTGCAAAGGGCATCATGAGCAGCAGCTACCAACATGAGCAGCAGCTACCAACATGAGCAGCAGCTACGTTTGGCTACTTACGGACCGTTAGTGGAATTCCCGCGAGAGAGTAACGGTTAATGTGATTGGACGTTAATTATTTGACTAGGCTACCTGTATTTGACATTGTGTTGTTATTTCGCTGAACACAAGATGGTTTCATTTTATTTTTGCCAGTGACATGAGATGAGGCTACTCAGGCGAGGGGGAAAAATACCTCACCCAAATGTATAGCCCCGTTGGAAAATATAAATGGACAGTTTGAAAATGTGAAGAGAGAAAAAAAAAAAGTAACAAATAAATATAAATATGTATTATTAAAAAAATGTAAACTACATATTTATTTGGCGTATCCCCGACGGCATTGTGTTTGGGAATACCTGATCCAGTCCAATCTACCCCACCCTGTTATTGAGGAGAGAACATCTAGTCCAATCTACTCCACCCTGTTATTGAGGACCTATCATCTAGTCCAATCTACCCCACCCTGTTATTGAGGAGCGACCATCTAGTCCAATCTACCCCACCCTGTTATTGAGGAGAGGCCATCTAGTCCAATCTACCCCACCCTTTTATTGAGGAGAGAACATCTAGTCCAATCTACCCCACCCTGTTATTGAGGAGCGACCATCTAGTCCAATCTACCCCACCCTGTTATTGAGGAGCGACCATCTAGTCCAATCTACCCCACCCTGTTATTGAGGACCTATCATCTAGTCCAATCTACCCCACCCTTTTATTGAGGAGAGAACATCTAGTCCAATCTACCCTGTTATTGAGGAGAGGCCATCTAGTCCAATCTACCCCACCCTGTTATTGAGGAGAGGCCATCTTGTCCAATCTACCCCACCCTGTTATTGAGGAGAGGCCATCTAGTCCAATCTACCCCACCCTTTTATTGAGGAGAGGCCATCTAGTCCAATCTACCCCACCCTGTTATTGAGGAGCGACCATCTAGTCCAATCTACCCCACCCTGTTATTGAGGACAGGCCATCTAGTCCAATCTACCCCACCCTGTTATCGAGGAGCAACCATCTAGTCCAATCTACCCCACCCTGTTATCGAGGAGCGACCATCTAGTCCAATCTACCCCACCCTTTTATTGAGTAGCGACCATCTAGTCCAATCTACCCCACCCTGTTATCGAGGAGAGAACATCTAGTCCAATCTACCCCACCCTGTTATCGAGGAGCGACTCATGGAAAAGGATACAGAAAATTGGAGATAAGGGGGTGTGTGAGATTAAGGATGGGTCCCAAATGGCACCATATTCTATACACAGTGCACTAAGTAGTGCACTTTATAGGAATAGGGTGCCATTTGGGACACAGCCTAAAAATAGCTATTTTCCACATCTATGCCCCGGAGCTGGCCTTCCCACTTTAACAATGACAGTGTCCCTGCTCCAGTCTTATCCTCCATGTCAGGCTTATGCATCCTAATGACCATGCCCCCCCACATGCTCCCAGTGCCCTTTAGTCCAAGTGTTTTTATCTCACTGTGTCATCTCACAGCTCCTGACACGAAGCTGTCACAGAGAGTCGAGACTTTCAAAATGCCACTTAAGGAAGGACACGAAGAAAACGACAAAAGCATGGCCAAGTGCGTGTCCGATTGGCCGCCGTTCCTCTCCTCATTCACCCAGTAGAGCTGTCCAGTTTTGAGCCAACTGGAGGGTTGCTACTATCTGGTTAAATTGAAAAGTCGGAAGCCCCGCCTAGTTCTAAAAGTCTTTTAAAATCAGATTTTAAACATAACTCTAAGCTTAACCCCTCTGCTAACATTATCCTGACCTTAAATTAAGATTTTGAAAAAGCACTGTTTTGTTTTCATACCTTTTTTTATGAGCCTATTTTGACGTTGCAGCTTGGCCAGTAGTGGTAACCCAACTGGAGACCTGTAACCTTGTTGTGTATGGATTATAAGATATTTGGGAGAGTAATGGAGTGCAGTTTACATGTCACACACCAAGCTGTCAGTAGGTTATTGGGGAGCAATGTGAGAACTAGTATTCTAGTGTGTTCCTACAGTGGAATGCAGGGGGGGGGGAGATAAGCAAAGAGCGCATTTAGATAACCATGGCTGAACATCGTTGTCGTGTAATAGTCACTCTTAATGACTCCCATATCTCTGAAGCTGTGAATATATTAGTTCTGAATAATAATGGTGGGTTTTGTTGTTCGTGTCGAGTTGGTTTCTAACCTCCGGCTTCAATTTGATATTGTTTAAATCCTTGAATAGACTGTGTTTCAAGCAGCACTCCCACTGTTATTTTCCAAACAGGAGGCATGCAGCACATTGCTTAACCCCAAAGTATTTATAGCTTTGGAGATGTATCAGTATATCTCTTATTGCTCTGGCTCCATTGGTTCGTGTTGTATCCCAGTAACTGGAGATGCTTTTTTGTATCTATTTTAGTAGGGTGTTTGTACAGTTACAGTCAAACGTTCAACGGTCATTCAACTTTTTTCTCTACATTGTAGAATAATAGTGAAGACATCAACTATTAATTAACAAATATGGAATCATGTAGTAACCAAAAAAAGTGTTAAACAAATGAAAATATAGTTTATATTTTAGATTCTTTAAAGTAGTCACCCTTTGCCTTGATTGACGGCTTTGCACACTCTTGGCATTCTCTCAACCAGCTTCTTGAGGATCATTTTCCAACACTCTTGAAGGAGTTCCCACATATGCTGAGTACTTGTTGGCTGCTTTTCCTTCACGCTTTGGTCCAACTCATCCCAAACCATCTCAATTCGGTTGAGGTCGGGTGATTGTGGAGGCCAGATCATCTGATGCAGCGCTCCATCACTCTCCTTCTTGGTAAAATCGTCCTTACACAGCCTGGAGGTGTGTTGGGTCCTTGTCCTGTTGAAAAACATATTTTTGTCCCACTAAGCGCAAACCAGATGGGATGGCGTATCGCAGCAGAATGCTGTGGTTGCCATGCTGGTTAAATATATCACTGACAGTGTCACCAGCAAAGCACCCCCACACCACCTCCTCCATGCTTCACGGTGGGAGCCACACATTCAGAGATCATCCGTTCATCTACTCTGCGTCTCACAAAGACACAGCGGTTGGAACCAAAAATCTCAAATTTGGACTCATCAGCCCAAAGGACAGATTTCCACCGATCTAATGTTCATTGCTCATGTTTCTTGGCCCAAGCAACTCTCTTCTTATTATTTGTGTCCTTTAGTAGTGGTTTCTTTGCAGCAATTTGACTATGAAGGCCAGATTCACACAGTCTACTCCGAACAGTTGATGTCGAGATGTGTCTATAACTTGAACTCTGTGAAGCATTTATTTGGGCTGCAATCTGAGGTACTGGTAACTCTAATGAACTTGTCCTCTGCACCAGAGGTAACTCTGGGTCTTCCTTTCCTATGGCGGTCCATATGAGAGCCAGTTTCACCATAGAGCTTGATGGTTTTTGAGACTGCACCGTTTGGACCTTTTTCTTTGCTTATTTGAGCTATTCTTGCCATAATATGGACTTAGCCCTATTTGGTAAAAGACCATCTTCTGTATACCCTCCCTACCTTGTCACAACACAACTGATTGGCTCAAATGCATTTAAGAAGGAAAGAAATTTAACAAATAAACTTTTAACAAGTCACACCTGTTAATTGAAATGCATTCCAGGTGACTACCTCATGTAGCTGGTTAATAGCTGGTTAGAATGCCAAGAGTGTGCAAAGCTGTTATCAAGGCAAAGGGTGGCTCCTTTGAAGAATCTCAAATATAAAATATATTTTGATTTGTTTGACACTTTTTTGGTTACTACATGATTCCATTTGTGTTATTTCACAGTTTTGTTGTCTTCACTATTATTCTACAATGTAGAAAATTGTAAACAAAGAAAACATCTTGGTGACTGGTACAGTTGAAGTCGGAAGTTTACATACACTTAGGTTGGAGTCATTAAAACTTAGTTTTCAACCACTCTACAAATTTCTTGTTAACAAACTATAGTTTTGGCAAGTCAGTTAGGACGTCTACTTTGTGCATGACACAAGCCATTTTTCCAGCAATTGTTTACAGACAGATTATTTTACTTATAATTCACTGTATCACAATTCCGTCAGAAGTTTACATACACTAAGACAGCTTGGAAAATTCCAGAAAATGATGTCATGGCTTTAGAAGCTTCTGATAGGCTAATTGACATAATTTGAGTCAATTGGAGGTGTACCTGTGGATGTATTTCAAGGCCTACCTTCAAACTCAGTGCCTCTTTGCTGGACATCATGGGAAAATCAAAATAAATCAGCCTAGACCTCAGAATTTTTTTTGTAGATCTCCACAAGTCTGGTTCATCCTTTGGAACAATTTCTAAATGCCTGAAGCTACCACGTTCATCTGTACAAACAATAGTACCCAAGTATAAACACCATGGGATCACGCAGCCATCATACCTCTCAGGAAGGAGACCACCATGCAATGAAGAAGCCACTGCTTCTTCGGCTTGCAAGCCAAAGAACACCATCCCAACCGTGAAGCACGGGGGTGGCAGCATCATGTTGTGAGGGTGCTGTGCTGCAGGAGGGGCTGGTGCACTTCACAAAATAGATGGCATCATGAGGGAGGAAAATTATGTGGATATATTGAAGCAACAGTCAGGAAGTTTAAGCTTGGTCGCAAATGGGTCTTCCAAATGGACAAGGACCCCAAGCATACTTCCAAAGTTGTGGCAAAATGGCTTAAGGACAACAAAGTCAAGGTATTGGAGTGGCCATTACAAAGCCCTGACCTCAATCCTATAGAAAATTTGTGGGCAGAACTGAAAAGGCGTGTGCAAGCAAGGAGGCCTACAAACCTGACTCAGTTACACCAGCTTTCTCACGAGGAATGGGCCAAAATTCATCCAACTTATCGTGAGAAGCTTGTGGAAGGCTACCAGAAACGTTTGACCCAAGTTAAACAATTTAAAGGCAATGCTACCCAATACTTACTGACTGTATGTCAAATCAAATTTCAAATCAAATTTATTTATATAGCCCTTCGTACATCAGCTGATATCTCAAAGTGCTGTACAGAAACCCAGCCTAAAACCCCAAACAGCAAGCAATGCAGGTGTAGAAGCACTTCTGACCCACTGGGAATGTGATGAAAGAAATAAAAGCTGAAATAAATAATTCCCTCTACTATTATTCTGACATTTCACATTCTTAAAATAAAGTGGTGATCCTAACTGACCTAGGACAGGGAATTTTTACTAAGATTAAATGTCAGGAATTGTGAAAAACTTGAGTTTAAATATATTTGGCTAAGGTGTATGTAAACTTCCCGACTTCAACTGTGTATAACTTATAGGATTTAACGTTTGGCCAATGAGACCATGTCCAAGTTCTAAAGTTCTCAGGTAGAATGCCCTATCTTTATTTCATCACACTCACAATCGTAAGCTATTTTCTGTAATTAGCTCGCCATTAACTTGTAAAGAAGTATCTTGTTTTGAGTTTATTTTCCTATTATAATTAATGCAAATTAGCTGAAGACGTTTGTCAGCTATATGATGTGGTCATTATTTGAACTGGCTAGCCTGCTAACTTATCATTAACTAGCTAACAAGCTAGATACAAACCAAAACATGGTTTAGAAAGTTGCTTTTAGTTGCCTGGTTTGCTAGATTGACATATAGTAAATTCATTTTTAAACGGATGGGTTTATTGGTGTTAAAATACACCAGTTATGCTATTTTGGACGACCAGGCTGCAGATGTCATGCACCCTGTCATTTTTGTTTTTAAGACTTTTTCATAACGACAATTTTGATGTCGGATGACAATAAAATGTTCATGATGTCATCAGTAAGACAACTGTCTCCAGACATGTCAATAGACGTAGTATAAACCAGACTTCAGTCGGTTGTTTACTACACTACTCCCTCTGTTTAGCACATGGCCTCACAATTGAATCCTTAAAGAGATGGCTGTGGCTAAGGCTTAAGAGGGTGTGAACTTTTGCTGAATGGGTGTAGACAAAGAGGAGCTCTCCAGTAGGTATACCAAAACCATTTTCTTAAAAGTGGGGTTACTGGCCGGAGATTTTAATTGTACCCTTTCATAAATTCAGCCACGTGTACAATCGGACCCACAGCACTTTCAGATCACGCCTTTGTCCACCTCCGCTTTGACCTCTACAAAAACATCCCGAGGTCAAAGAGCTGGAAATTCAACACCTCCATGTTATTCCATACATTGGTAACTACATGGATAGACAACTACACACACGACAACAAAGATTCTCCTGTTTCTCCGGCCACAATATGGGACGCTGCTAAAGCCACACTAAGAGGTCATCTAATTGCATATGTTTCCTCTAAGAAAAAAGCAATGGAAGCTCACAGGCTAGATCTCGAGGGGGAGCTTGAATGCTGTGAAAAAATACATAAACAATCCCCAGACAGCACCTCCTGGAGTCAACCTAAAGCAGCCAAAGCCAAACTGAATTTGGACTATACTCGGGAGAGTTTTCTTCACTAAACAGAAATACCATGAGTATAGCAATAGGCCCAGTAGATTGCTTTATTTGACTACCAATTAAAAAAGGAGCAGTCAGAGCGTACAATCACGGCTATCCAAACAGCAGAGGACAAGGTCACATATGACCCCAAAAAAGATCAACTTAACTTTTCATGATTTTTACTGCAAACTATATACCTCTGAGAGAAAACACACGGAGGCAGAACTCCACTCTTTCCTAGAGAGAATCTCGCTACCTAAACTATCAGAGACCGACCAAGAAGATCTCAACTCCCCCTTCACTCCTGAGGAGATCCTGGAGGCAATTACCTCCATGCCACCTAATAAGTCCCCAAGCCCAGATGGATTCCCCAGAGAGTTCTACAAAGCTTTTTGGTCCCAGCTCAGCCCTATCTTCATGCCAATGCTGGAGGATTTTTGCAAAAACTGAGTTCTCCCAGACTCAATGCACACAGCTTGCATTACAGTGTTGCTCAAAAAAGACAAGGACCCTCTATCCTGCTCGTCCTTCCGGCCCATAAGCTTGTTGGTTTTCGACTACAAAATAATTACCAAATTGCTCGCCAAAAGACTAAACACTCTTCTTCCCAAAATAATAAAAGCGGACCAAACTGGATTTATTAGAGACAGATACTCTTCTGATAATATTCGCTGTCTTTTTAATTGTATTGATCAAGTAAACGCACAGAAGACCCCTGTCCTGCTGGCTTCACTGGATGCTGAGAAGGAATTTGACAGGATGGAGTGGAGCTTTCTGTTTTCAGTCTTAGAAAAGTTCAATGTGGGTCCAAATTTTATTAAATGGATCAAATCACTATACTCTCATCCAAATGCCATGGTGACTACTAACGGACTGAACTCTGGCAGATTCCCTCTGGAACGGGGCACAAGACAAGGGTGCTCGCTGTCCCCCCTGCTCTACTTATTGGGGGCGGAGCCTCTGGCAGAGTTGATAAGGAGCAAACCATTTATTATGGGTGTCTCTGCAGGCGGCCTGCAGCACAAGATTTCGCTTTATGCTGATGATGTCTTGCTCTGTATATCCAACCCTGAGAAATCCCTCCTTCCCATTTTATACACAATTGCTCAGTATGGCAAGTTTTCAGGTTATAAGATCAATTTTAACAAATCCACTGTCTGCCCTCTCAATATTACACTCACCAGCTCTATGAAGACGCTATGTCCTTTCCAATGGAAGACACAGGGGTTTCAATACCTTGGCATCTTCATAACACCAGATGTGAATAGCTTTTTCAAGGAAAATGATCTCCCACTCCTGGATCGAATCTAGAATGATCTCCAAACCTGGATCTCCCTCCCAATTAGCTTAGTAGGAAGAATTAATGTCATGCGTATGAACATCCTCCCTAGACTGAACTATTTATTTCAGATGCTCCCATGCCATCTCCCAGTTTCCTTTTTCAAAACAACTAACCATAGCATCACCAAATTTATATGGGGCAATAAAAAACCTAGGATCAAGTTCTCCACTCTATCGAAACCTGAATCTAAGGGTGGTCTTCCCCTTCCCTCCCTTCAATTGTACTACTGGTCTGCCCAAATTCGCAACATGCTAACATGGATCACAAACAGACAAGAGTCCATGTGGATTCAGATAGAAGCCCAATCCTGTGGTTCATTGCCCCTAAGCTCAATTATATTCATTAATAACTTTAGTGAAGTGGGCAACAGTGGGCAACAACAAAACCTTTGTGATTTACAGCACCCTAGTAGCATGGAGGGACTGTAAGAAATACCTGGGCATTTCCTCCCATATATGTTCTCACTCGCCTATAGTAGGCAACCCAGACTTGCCAAAAGCCCGGAGGGATGCCAACTTTAATCTTTGGCATACTCTAGGAATCAGGACCTTTTCAGACCTATTTCATCAGAAAACCACTACACTGAAATCCTTTCAAGAGCTCTGCAGTGAATTCAATGTGCCAAGATCCCATTAAAAAAAAAAATCTTCCAAGACTTCCAAGAGGAGGTTTAGAACTCAGTTGAATGAAGTTGAAACCGTTCTTGTCACAGCACAATCCATTAAAGGCAAAATATCTTATCTATAGACTCCTTTCTGAGAAAGGAGGCTCCTCCTTTGAAAATAATCTGGGAAAAGGACCTAGGTCTGACTATCAGTGATGAGTTATGGGCGGATGTTTGCGACAGGGTATACTGCTCCTCTACTAATGTAAAAATGAAAGAATCTAATTACAATTTTTCTACAAATTTTATTACACTTCTTTGAGACTCCATAGAATGAAAACAGACATGTCTCCTAACTGTACCTCTATACATACTGCTGCACAGAAAATACTAGATTATTATATATATATATTTTTTCCCCCTTTATTTAACCAGGCAAGTCGGTTAAGAACAAATTCTTATTTTCAATGACGGCCTAGGAACAGTGGGTTAACTGCCTGTTCAGGGGCAGGACGACAGATTTGTACCTTGTCAGCTCGGGGGTTTGAACTTGCAACCTTCCGGTTACTAGTCCAACGCTCTAACCACTAGGCTACCCTGCCGCCCCAATATTACCCCGTGTATCTATCTTCTTAATGCCCAGCAGGACTTTGTTCTTGATTCTGACAGAGAAAATGTGCTTGTGACTTACATACTTTGCTAAGAAATGTATTATTCTATTGTGGGCCTCTAATACCTCTCCTACATTTAAAATGTGGATTGACCAGATTGTTGACTTTCTCCCTCTTGAAAAGCTCACTTATGACCTCCACAAGAGACAGCCCAAGTTTGGTAGACTCTGGTCTCCACTACTCAACTATATTTCAAATTGGACAGAGTGAATGGGGAGATTAGGGAAATGAGCAGATACATTGTGTAAGATGCTGTAAATCTAAAAACTAATTATTTGCTTGTCGTCTCAGCGAAGGCTAGAAATATGTATATGTGTGTGTGTGTGTATATATATATATATATATATATATATATATATATATATATAATAATAATTGTATATTTTTTTTTGTAAAAAAAATACAAATATTTTTTAAGTCTATCACATATGTGGAATGTGTTGTGTTGGTTGATTTGGAAAACTTAATAAAACCTTAAATTGAAAAAATAAATAAAAGTGGGGTTACAAGTTTACTAACTTTCAAAGCAGAATTACTTTCCCGTTGTTGCTCAACTGTAGTGTGTCATATACCATTTTCTAGCTCTTGAGTCTCTACTTTTATCCAATGTAAAAAAAACTATTTTTAATGTTGCTACATAAAATCGAGCCGATCAGTCACATAGTCACAGAGCTTTTCTGTAATTTCTCTTCATGTCACAGTGACTCCAGTGCTTTTAGCGATGCACCTGGTAATCACAACACTGTTAAAGAAATTAGGTTTGCAGCGTCCTGTTGATTTGTTGTCTAACCCATATTTATACACCATAGGCATTCTATCCTGCCACCAAGGGAATCAACGTGAAGTACGGAGACACACTTGCTGCTCGATGTGTCTTCACCGGGGAAGGAAGGACCACCAAAACATATATTGGGTGAATTCCCTTGCGCCCCTTCTTGATTTAACAGCTTTGTTTTTATCAACAATGTTTCTCTTACCTGTAATTAAAGTACCTCCCACTCAGATGCTGTAGCTCCTAAGTAATTTAACGACACCCATTTTTCTGATTCCCCCCCTGTAGAGTAAATGGTTTGTTGTTAGAGGAGTATCACGGTACTGTATAGGCTGCATGGGAGCGAGCTGCCTGAGTGGCCTTGTTTGCCCGCCTCAAAGCCGTCTCCTTGAATCTGCCACCGTCGTGTTTGCATGGTGTTTGGTTCTGGGCTATACATCACTGGACTGTGTGACAGGCAGCTGGGACTTTCTGCCTGCTTCCCACTGAGCCAGTGCTCTATCCTTTATCTATCTATCTATCTATCTATCTATCTATCTATCTATCTATCTATCTATCTCTATCCCCTCTCCTCTACTCCTATATCTTCTCCTCCGTCTCCTCTCCCTGGTCGCTGGCTGCCTGATGTACCATGTACGTTTGTCAGGGGCTGGGGGAGCATGTGTGCTCTTGAGGAGGGAAGAAGCGTCAAGCACAGAGAGACTGCCTGTTCCCACATGTCTCCTGGGAACCTGCATTTTTCATGATTTCCTGTTTGAGTGATCCCTCTTATGTGTGAGTGTGTGTGTGTGTTGACTGTCTGTGTGCGGTTACGTGTCTGCTGCGTCATTACTGTTGCCATGGCGAGGGAGAGAGAGCGGGAGTGTGCGACGGCAGCAGTGGCGGAGTGTGCATTGACGTATCTCTCAGGAAGCCTCTCGCCCCCGTGCGCCCCATCCCCCTCCTCGGACAGAGACATGATTAAAATGGCTTCCAAGAGGGAAAAAAACTAAAGAAGAGATGTGCCTTGTAAAGCTGATTGTTTTAGCTCACTAATTAAAATGAGAAATTAAAATAAATTACTGCCAGGCTGAGAGCGTCTATGCAGAGTGGTTGTGGCCTTATGGGGGGATTGAATCAAGCAGGTGTGTTTTGTTTTCAGTGTGTGTTCCCCCCTCTCCACGTTGACTTCTGTCAACCTCAGTCATGTGAACCTCTGAGCCTTGGTGATTGTTGACGAGGAGGCACAACATCACAACAAACATTCCCACTGTATGATATGTAGTATTTTATGTACTGGGGGAAAAAATGGCTCCTGACTCCGCCACCATTTTGTCTCGTTGACACTCCCTTCTTCCGCAGAGGTACCTCTGATGACGAGATGTGCAACTTCTACATGATGTACTACATGGAGAGCAGACACGCAGCACCCTTCCAGGAGTGCATGGAGGACGGCTCCAAGGAGCTGTTCCAGAACATTCCACCCGAGGCCAACGTGCCCATCACGGTTCCTCCAGAGATGATGATGCACAACATGATGCACTCTGCTGGAGCCCCATCTACCCCAGGTAGTCAAACCTTATATCTCGTCAAATACAGGAATATGGCTCCTCAACAGGTTAAATGTTGATTTTACTGGTGGAAACGTTGGCTATTTTATCAGTAAACCCCAATAGTATTGTATATAAGCTGAGATATAAATCCAATAGTATTGTATATAAGCTGAGATATAAATCCAATAGTATTGTATATAAGCTGAGATATAAATCCAATAGTATTATATATAAGCTGAGATATAAATCCCAGCAGTATTGTGTATAAACTGAGATAGAAATTCAATAGTATTGTATATAAACTGAGATATAAATTCCAATAGAATTGTATATAAACTGAGATATCTTTGTTTGGGTCAGACTCTGTCCTTTTAAGGAGTCTTTAAAGCTACAGTCTGGAATTTGTTTTTCAGCCAAAAATGCAGCCCTGCCACTTGTTTGGGTAAAATATTATGACTCGATACGACCATTGAACAGATTTAGCAGAAACCAGGTTGTACTTATAAAATATCTCTCCATTGTGGCTCTAGTTGCATTTTGAGAGGAGACTTAACTGTGCTTCCTCCCTCAAAGAGCATCAAGATGACATGGCGCTGCTGCAACCCAAGCGTGAGGAGGAGGAAGTTCTGGATCAGGGTGAGTTAGCATGGAGAATAAGAAATCATTTACTGCATAATGAGACAAATGGCACCCTATTCCCATTATAGTGCTCTACTTTCGACCAGGGCTGTAGTGACAAGTGGTGCAATATAAAGGGAATAGTGTTCCATTTGGGCCAGTATTTTCTAGATGACCTCTCTTAGAGCTGACACATAACACAGCAAAGCACTCTCTTCTAGGACGGTTTCTACAGCAATACCATAGCTTTCTACAGCAATACCATAGCTTTCTACAGCAATACCATAGCTTTCTACAGCAATACCATAGCTTTCTACAGCAATAGCATAGTTTTCTACAGCAATACCCCCGTTTTCTACAGCAATACCATAGTTTTCTACAGTAATAGCGCCGCTTTCTACAGCAATACCGCCGCTTTCTACAGCAATACCATAGTTTTCTACAGCAATAACATAGTTTTCTACAGCAATACCACTGTTTTCTACAGTAAATCCGCCGCTTTCTACAGCAATAGCATAGTTTTCTACAGCAATACCACTGTTTTCTACAGTAATACCGCCGCTTTCTACAGCAATACCACTGTTTTCTACAGTAATACCGCCGCTTTCTACAGTAATACCGCCGCTTTCTACAGCAATACCACTGTTTTCTACAGTAATACCGCCGCTTTCTACAGCAATACCGCCGCTTTCTACAGCAATAGCATAGTTTTCTACAGCAATACCACGGTTTTCTACAGAATACCACCGTTTTCTACAGTAATACCGCCGCTTTCTACAGTAATAGCATAGTTTTCTACAGCAACACCGCCGCTTTCTACAGCAATACCATAGTTTTCTACAGCAATACCATAGTTTTCTACAGCAATACCATAGTTTTCTACAGCAATACCACGGTTTTCTACAGCAATACCACGGTTTTCTACAGTAATACCGCAGCTTTCTACAGCAACACCGCCGTTTTCTACAGCAATAGTATGGTTTTCTACAGCACAACAACTATTTATGCTGTATTTTCTCTCTGTTTGTACTGCAAAAAGTAGAACCAACACCAAAATTATATAATTTCCTATTATTTTTGTGTTTTCATATTCCATTGGTCAGTGCAACTTTCAACCAATCACATGTTTTTATTTGCATATTCTTTGTGATTGTTCCCTGAGACCATTTTGAAATGTTTCAAAGCTTCATTCCTTCTTATTTCTATAAAAAAACTGAAGAAGGCCAAAAGCCGAAACGCCTTGGTTCTATGTTTTTTTGCAATAAAGAAGATTTTTTTCCATTTTATTCCATTTGTCGTCCAAGTGTTAATGAATCTCCTCTCTACCTCGGTTTGCTCATCAATTCATGCACCTTGGTTTTAAAGTGAGGTAGTGGCAGTGATCCTTTCAATTTCTGTTTGTATTGAAAGAAAGACTTAATTCGGTCCTAATATGTCTCTGGAAGTCCTAATCCGTCTGTGGTAGAGTGATGACGATGAGGGAAAGGATACCAATGCAATGACATGAGGAATTGTTACTGCGAAGAGACCCGTGTGACAATGTGAGGGGGGTGTCTATGCAAAAGAATCAGTCGGGGAAAGCAAAAAATTGTTAAGCTCTCAGAGACCGTGCTGTATAATAAGTCTGGTTCCAGGGCATTATCATTCCAAAAGCATTAGCTCTCTGCTGTCCTGTAGATCTAGGAGATGAGTCAGAGTTCTCCTGTTCTCTCCCTAACCACTGTATCTTTGTGTGCCAGTAGGTGTGAGAATGTTGAAGGTAGCTATGAGCGCACTATACCCGACGACGACAGGGGATTGGCTCATCCAAGCCCCCCGTTGCCATGGAAATGCTAAGCTCATCTCACACCTTGTTCAAGGCTTTTAGAAGCGGTGGCTCGCTCACTCCCTTTGAATCCATTGTTCTATCTCCTCTCTCCCGGCTCCTAAAGCAACAACACAGGGGAATATTTAAACACAGCAGATTTGCATAAATCTAGATTGTGTTCGATGTGGCCATTTTGATCACGGTGTTTGGTTTGCGCGTTCACACGTGTCGCTGTTAACCTTTCCGAGAGAGAAAGGTGAGGAACGGCTGGAGTAAAGAAGACAATACGTGTCATAACCTGTCTGTAGAGTAGGTGGATGAGGGGGAGATGAGGAGAGGGGAGGGGAAATGAGGGGAGATGAGAAGATGGAGGAATAGGGGAGGGAAGGGGAGATGAGGAGAGGGGTAATGAGAAGATGAGAAAATGGAGTGAGGGAGGCAGGCAGGGGAGATAAGAAGATGGTAGGGGAGAAGAGGAGATGGGAGAGGAGATGAGAAGATGGGCGGGAAGATGAGAAGAGGGGAGGGAGATGAGAAGAGGGGAGGGGAGATGAGGGGGGAGGAGGAGAGGGGAGATGAGAAGAGGGGAGATGAGAAGAGGGGAGATGAGAAGGGGAGATGAGAAGAGGGGAGATGAGAAGAGGGGAGGGGAGAAGAGGGGGGAGGGGGGGAGATGAGAAGAGGGGAGGGGAGATGAGAAGAGGGGAGGGGAGATGAGAAGAGGGGAGGAGAGATGGGAGAAGAGGGGAGGGAAGATGAGAGATGGGAGAAGAGGGGAGGGAAGATGAGAAGATGGGAGGGGAGATGAGAAGAGGGGAGGGAGATGAGAAGAGGGGAGATGACAAGATGTGTGGGGAGATGAGAAGATAAGAGGGGAGGGGGAGGGGAGATGAGATTAGAAGAGAGGGGGCGAGAAGAGGGGAGGGGACATGAGGAGAGGGGAGGGCGCCCAAGCGATTTGCTTTGATCTCACACCTGGGCTACTATTTGATAACTGCGTCCCAAATGGCACCCTATTCCCTTATATAGTGCAGTAAACAGGGAATAGGGTACCATTTGGGAAGTGTTCCTATGCGCATGTGTTGATCGGAGGCGGAGAACGTCTCATGATGCTGGGTTCTTTTTTCCTGGCATTCCCTGCTGAGATTTCATTTCACGATGGGGGGGGCTAAAACAGGATACAGAACACATTGCATATTCACGAATCAGCATATCCAGACAAGCAAAGCAAGCAAGAAAGTGTAATGCTGTGGAGTCACACAGAGGTGCTTGTCCTTCATCTACCAAAGCAAGGACTACTACAGGAAATCCCTCAGGGCACCGTGAGCCCAGCAGAAATTCTGTTTAACATTAAGGGGTTCTGAAATTATTGTTTTTCAGACCATGAATTAAAATGTGCTAATTTCAAAACAATAGAGGAGAATCTTTGAACAGTTAGATAAAATGTAGGCTTCAGTCAGGGCAAAGTACGCCAGTAGTCATATAGACAAGTGTGAGGATCGGAAGTGACAGTGTTTTGTCAAGTGATATCTCCAATAATCACGCCAGGCTAAAATGACAGGGTTATAACAATTGATAAAGCTATATTTTGTTTGGCTATATTGATGATGTGTTATGATGTTGTTATTGAAATTGTCAGATCAGGCTCTTTGTTCAGCTGTCGAGCGTCATCAGAGCTAACGATCTATCATGGGACCAAACGAGCAGAGCAGACAATCAAACCACAGAGCAACGTGCTGTAAATTGGCATCGGTTGACTGGCAGACAGTCCCATTATCATTAAGGGGCTCATGTGTCGGCTTTACCAGTTCCTTGGCGGGGGGGTGGGGGTGGGCAACCGGCTTGCCTTGCCTTGATACTCTTATTAAATGAGTTGTGACTGAACGAGCGCAGAGCGCTGTGTTGTGGCCAATCGCCAGCTTGTCGGGTATTTAAGGTGCCAGATTGCTTCGGCACCGTCCTGGGAGATTCCAGTCTCCATTAGCGACAACATGGCTCCTTTCTTTCTTCCTGTCCAGCAGAACGCATCGTTTCCTGCCCAAGAGCGGGCCCATAATGACGACATGCTGTACACAAGGTCACAAGGTCACGCTACGAGCCCTGGTTGAAGAGCGCGTGAGAGAGAGCAGAGCAGCTATTAGCCAAGCCAGCTTTGAAACATGAGTTGATAATGTGTACTAGTACATTCAGCATTCCTGATGAGTGGATACTTGGGTTAGAAACGTAGCCAGGATATATCTAAGACGTCTTGGATATACTGGAAAGCCATTTGAGATCCTAGAGGCCCTAACGGAAGTAATGTACTTTGGGATTTATATAGAGTTTTTCTAAGACTCGTAGATACTTAAAATTAAGTCTGGTTGTCTTAATCTGTTGTTTTATCACAAATTTCTAAGGAGAAACTGACAGAAAAAAAATAAGGAAAATTGAAGCCTAGTTGTTGTGCAAGCTGTTTTTCCCAACAACTACCCCTCACACCTCTCTATGTGATGCTAACATCACTAGCCATTGAAACAACAGCCCAGGCAATTGGAATATATTACTGAATACAGAGACAATGCCAGTGGCTCAGATATGACCGTGCCAATACAAAGAGGTGCTATATGCAATATTCTAAGTATTTTTACATAAACTGTATAACGATTTGACTATAGCTACAGTAGGGTATAATTTCTGGGCTCTGCTCTGTTCCGTATGTGGGGGAAATTTGTACTGTTTGAACAGACTGCGTGCAAACAGACTAATCTATTCGGCTCTGGGAAGTCCATAAATCTGTCACCCTAATCTACTTTGTTCCTTGTTGATATTAGGGGGGATCAAGTTATGGGAATCGTTTTCAATAAGTGTGCTGTACAGTATGCTACACAGTCATGACATCACAGATTTGACATTTCTGTACGAGTTGATGGGAACTCTTGACCTGCCAAATAATAATAATGTAGTTCTACATAGCCATGTGGGTAGTCACTCCCCCTTCCAGAGCCGTGTGGGTAACCACTCCCCCTTCCAGAGCCGTGTGGGTAACCACTCCCCCTTCCAGAGCCGTGTGGGTAATCACTCCCCCTTCCAAGGCCGTGTGGGTAGTCACTCCCCCTTCCAGAGCCGTGTGGGTAATCACTCCCCCTTCCAGAGCGGTGTGGGTAATCACTCCCCCTTCCAGAGCGGTGTGGGTAATCACTCCCCCTTCCAGAGCAGTGTGGGTAATCACTCCCCCTTCCAGAGCGGTGTGGGTAATCACTCCCCCTTCCAGAGCGGTGTGGGTAATCACTCCCCCTTCCAGAGCGGTGTGGGTAATCACTCCCCCTTTCAGAGCCGTGTGGGTAATCACTCCCCCTTCTGTTTGCTTATTTCCACCATGACAAATAGGTTAACCTGGTTGCCATGGCTACCAAAACGAAAGCCACGATAACGCATGACCCACCTCCTCTGCTCCCCAGCTGTTTTTTTATTGAGTTTGCTGGCTGATGCGTTGTGCCATGGCACTCACTTTTCTCTCTGTTAGATAAACTCAAGACAGGTGGAAAGTGAGGAAGCTTTATCAAGAGTGCCCTTGAAATACTGTTTGACGGTAGATTTGTTTTAAGATGCGAAGCGGGCAGTTCGTATCCCTGCGTCTTAGTTGGGATCCTTGAGTATAAGTACAAACATGTCAGACTCAGACAAACAAACGCTGCAGTAGAGAAAAGCTGTGGTATCAAACACGATATGCCAAAACTACTGGATAAAATAGGGCGGTCCTCCCCCTTATCAAGCTTCCTTAATGAGGGTGTTGGTTTTTCATTTCTCCATATCAGTAGCTAGGTTTCCATCACTATCTAGGTCTCCATCCAATTGGCAACAGATTTTCATGCAAATATTCTAAAATCTGCATAAATAAAGTAAGTGCATTTTCCCACCAGAGATGCATTTCCATCAAATTGACTCGTTGCAGATAAAAAGCTGTGTGTGATGATGTAGTGCACATTAAAATAACTTAAATTAATAAATTCCAGTGTGCCGAACAAAAAAATACAAGTTAAATGGGTTTCCATTGCATTTTCAACTATACTGATGGTGTTGCGGTATATAGTGTTAAAATGAAGTGAATTGACATTTTTTGTGTTTCAATTAAATTATGCAAATAAGAGGTGGCAATTAAGTCAGGATGCTCAGCTGATTGGTTGACATACTGTACTATGAATTGAGAGATGTTGTGAATAAACTTAACAAAAATAAGAAGAAATTATATTACCAAATCAAGATAAATTACATAAAACACAATGGAACAAGACTTTGAAGTACCTTAAATAGGCAGAAAACCCAATTCATCTCCATCGTTCATTGAAGTTGATGGGTCATTTATAACAAAACCTTTCGATATTGCCAATAATTTCAATGTCTGTTTCACTAGTAAAGTGGAAAAACCCAGAAGTAAAATGACAATGTTGAACAGTGAACAATCAGATTTTTGTATAAATGATCTAATAATGAAAGAGAAGCATTGCTGTTTTGAATTTGGTCAAGGTGGGAAAACTGCATTTATCCATCAATAATGATAAGCCACCAGGTACACACAACCTTGATGGGAAGCTATGGAGAATGGTAGCAGACTGTACTGCCACCCCTATTTGCTAGATCTTTAACCAAATCCTAAAGAAGTGTGTGTGTCCACAGGCATGGAAGGAAACTAAATTAATTCCACTGCCCAAAAATAGTTAAGCACCGTTTGTTGGCCCCAACAGCCACCCAATCAGTTTTCTGCCTTTTCTTAGTAAACTGATGGGGAAAATTGTGTTTGACCAAATACAATGCTATTTTTCAGAGAACACGTTAACTACTGACTTTCAGCATGCATATAGAGAAGGGCACTCAACTTGCACTGCACTGACTATGATGACTGATGATTGGCTAAAGGAAATGAATAATAAGATGATAGTTGGAGCTGTAATTGTTAGATTTCAATGCAGCCTTTGATGTTTTTGATCATACATTGTTATTGAAGAAACTCACTTGCTATGGCTTTACATCACCTGTCATCACATGGTTGAACAGTTATTTATCCAATAGAACCCAGAGAGTGTTCTTCAATGGAAGCTTCTCTAAAATCGGATTTGTACAGTGTGGTGTCCCTCAAGGCAGTTGCCTTGGGCCGTAACTCTTCTCTGTTTTTACAAATGATTTGCCACTGATCTTACACAAATCTAGAATAACTATGTAGGTCGAGAGAAAATATTTAGTTGTCAGACCGTGATACATGGACAGGCAGTGACATATTCAATACCACCTTGTACACTCTTGCCTGCATCTAGCTGATATAGGATTGAATCATTAGTCCAACAATTGCAAATCCCTGTTTTGTTAGTTTGCTTCCGTTTAAGAAAACGGTTTTCAACAGAATCGGCGGAATGAATACACCCCTGATTATGCGTAAACACAGTTCACTTTCATAACAGCCACATTGTATTTTTAAAATTATTATGATTTGAACCTTTATTTAACTAGGCAAGTTAGTTAAGAACAAATTCTTATTTTCAATGACGGCAGAACGACAGATCTTTACCTTGTCAGCTCAGGGATTTGATCTTGCAACCTTTCGGTTACTGGCTCAACGCTCTAACCACTAGGCTACCTGCCGCCTTCTCGTATCTATACGCTCTCCTCCTCTCACCTTCTCCCTTCTCTTGTGAACTTCACAAAACCACAACACACAGCCTACATCGTTGTCACCATATTAGCTAATAGAACTAACGTGTTAGTGTACAGTCACTAAGCAGTTTGTCACTTACACAGGTGGGCCCCAGTGGCAATAAATTAATAAAACCAAAAGCTTACCTTGACTTGCAAGAGTTCCAGTGTTGTGTTGGATACTCATAGCCAGCTAGCTAACATAGCATCCCTCTTTTTGAGCACGGTGTTTGCGTAGGCTAAACTAGCTTGCTGCATTTGCTAGTAAACTGAAAGTGAAAAAAATACAATCTCTTTCTAGATTATCCTTAATTTTCTAAACTGTTCATCTATTGTCTTTCTCTCTCTTTGAGTCAACTACTCACCTCATTTTATGCACTGCAGTGCTAGCTAGCTGTAGCTTATGCATTCAGTACTAGATTCATTCTCTTATCCTTTGTTTGGGGTGGACAACATGTCAGTTCATGCTGCAAGAGCTCTGATAGGTTGGAGGACGTCCTCCGGAAGATGTCATAATTACTGTGTCAGTTTGTGGAAGGGTGTGAGAACCACGAGCCTCCTAGGTTTTGTATTGGAAGTCAATGTACCCAGAGGAGGATGGGAGCTAGCTGTCCTCCTGCTACACCTTGGTGCCACCCTAAAGAGTACTGTTGAGACTACTGTAGACCATTGCAAAAAGTGTGGTTTAATCAGTTATTTGGTGACGTGATTATATTTAGTGTAGTTTTATCTAAAAATAATAACTTTTTTAATGTTTTACTATTTTTATGAAATTCACTAAGGAGGATGGTCGTCTCCTTCCTCCTCTGAGGAGTCTCCACTGCTGGGAATACAGTTATGCATCTGTTGGTCACAGATACACTTCAAAAGTATGTGGTCACCCCTTCAAATTAGTGCATTCGGCTATTTCAGCCACACCCGTTGCAGATAGCCGTAAAAAATTGAGCACACAGCCATACATTTTCCATACACAAACATTGGCAGTATAATTGCCCGTACTGAAGAGCTTAGTGAATGTCAATGTGGCACCGTCATAGGATGCCACTTTTCCAACAAGGCAGTTTGTCAAATTTCTGCTAGAGCAACCCCAGTCAACTGTAAATGCTGTTATTGTGAAGTGGAATCGTTAGGAGCATCAACGGCTCAGCCGCGAAGTGGTAGGCCACACAAGCTAACAGAATGAAACTGCTGAAGCATGTAGCTTGTAAAAATTGTCTGTCTTCAGTTGCAAACGTCACTACTGAGTTCCAAACTGCCTCTGGAAGCAACGTCAGCACAATAACTGTTCATTGGGAGCTTCAAGAAATGGATTTCCATGGCCGAGCAGCCGCACAAGCCTAAGATCACCATGCCAAGCGTTAGCTGGTGTGGTGTAAAGCTCGCCGCCATTGGACTCTGGAGCAGTGGAAACGCATTCTCTGGAGTGATGAATCCTGCTACACCATCTGGTAGTCTGACGGACAAATATGGGTTTGGCGGATGCCAGGAAAACGCTACCTGCCCCAATGCATAGTGCCAACTGTTAAGTTAGATGGATAAAGAATAACGGTCTGGGATTGTTTTTCATGGTTTGGACTAGGACCCTTAGTTTCAGTGAAGGGAAATCTTAACGCTACAGCATACAATGACATTCTAGATGATGGCAACAGTTTGGGGAAGCTTCTCTCCTGTTTCAGCATGAAAATGCCCATAACCATACAGAAATGGTTTGTCGAGATCGGTGTGGAAGAACTTGACTGGCCTGCACAGAGCCCTGACCTTTGTTTTGTCGACTTTTAAAATTTTTACCGACAAATTAGCTGTTTTAATCGCATAAAAATATTGGATGGAAACCTGGTTAGTCTCTCTCCCCCTATCTCTCTCTCTCTCTCTCTCTCTCTCTCTCTCTCTCTCTCCTCATACAAACACCCACATTCACACATTCAATCGCTGTCATTTTGTTCTTTCCCTCCCTCTCTCTTCCCCTCTCCATCCCTATCCCTCCCCCTCTCCCTCCATGTACCTCGGTGTCCCCTCTCCTTCTCTCCCTCCCTCCCTCTCTCCATCTATCTATGTCTCCCTCCCCCTCCCCCTCTCGCTCCTGGTCCTTCTCTCTGTCTTTCTCTCTCTCTCTCTCCCCTCCTTCCCTCTCTCTCTCCCTTCTTTCCCTCTCTTTTTCTAATTTTCTCTCTCTCTGTCTCACTCCTCTCTCTCCCTTTCCCCCTCTCTCTCCCCCTCCCTCCCTCCCTCCCTCCATCTCCCTCCCTCCATCTCCCTCCCTGAGAATCTGATCCTCTTATTATCTGGGCCTCTCCAGATCGGGACAGTTTGATAAATGACTGGCTATATTTTCCTTTGCTGTTATTAGGACACAAATCCACTAGCTGTCATTCAGGGCTTCTGGTGTTGTCTGTGTGTGTTTGCCGATCCTGCCTCTGATGAATGGGCTCAATAAATAAGGAGCTGCTACAGTTCATATATCACAGTGGGTGGAGCTCAACTACTGTATGTGTGTGTGTCTCTGTACGTTAAAGAGGACTCCCTCAACCGATAAAGACAGAAAAAAGGTGTTTATGAGAGATTATTGTTGGAATTGAGCTACACTTTTTGAAGGAAGCTCTCTTAAACACACAAGGGTTGACTGATCAAGAGAATGGATAACTGTGATATTTTTTTTCTCCTGATGATACAACACTGTAGCATTCTGTTATCAGCACCAAACTAGTTTAAAGGGTAGGAAACATGAGTTTTTACTCAACATTATAACAACAGTGTGATCAAAGACTTAGTTGTAGTTATGATCTGGTTACCTATAAGTACAAACAGTTCATGTTTTTGGGTTATTACATATTTATTAATGACCTTATTTCTGGATATCTTCTAAACTACCCACAATGTGCTATTTCTCAACAACATATGGAGGATCTACTCTGTGCTACCAAGTTCGTATGCTAGCTCGGTAGCTAGTTCAAGCTGGTTAAGGTTAGCCACTAGCCATGCTAGCATGTACGATGAACAAAAATATAAACACAACATGCAACAATTTCTCAATGAGGGACATGTCTGGTGAGTATGAAGTCCATGGAAGAACTGGGACATTTTCAGCTAAGGAGGAATTGTGTACAGATCCTTGCGACATGCGGCCATGCGTTATCATGCTGAAACATGAGGTGATGGCGGCGGATGAATGGCACAACAATGGGTCTCAGGATCTCGTGTACGGTATCTCTGTGCATTCAAATTGCCATCGATAACATGCAATTGTGTTCGTTGTCCATAGCTTATGCCTGCCCATACCATAACCCGACCGCCACCATGGGGCACTCTGTTCACAACGTTGACATCAGCAAACCGCTGGCCCAGTGAAGCGCCTGCTTCCCCCTCGCTTTGGTTGCTAACTCAGCCTGCACTCTTTTAAACGTTTTACCATCAGATGGGTCCCAGCCATCAATCTGTAAGTCTCTGCTCTCTCTTTGCTTTTAATCTGCGCTTATGTTTTGGTTGTATTGTGTTAGTTGTGTTCTAGCTGGTCTCCAGTAGTTCAGCTTTAGTTTGCCAACCATAACCGTAGTGGTTGGCTAGGCTAATAGCTAAATAACTAACTTTAGCTGGCTGGCTAGCTAGCTGCTGGCTAAGATAACTGCATATAGCTAACATTCTTTGATAAATGAAGCTGTAAGCTAGGTGTTGACTCATGCACTGCTAACGTATCGTTAGTAGCCTGGTAGGGCTAAAGTTAGCAGGCTAACAGGGCTAACGTTAGCAGGTTAGTTGGCTAGCAACCTTTCAAGTTGATTTCTAACATTTCAAAAGTATTTGCTGAACATTTTAATTAAAACCTGTAGTCATGAGTGCAAACAATTTGGTTTAATTTGAAGTTATACATTTCAAGTTATTTCTGTTGGAGTTTGCATTATAGTGGATAGGCTGGCTTGCCGGGTCCTCCATATTACATCAATCCCCGGAAAACATTTTCCGACATTTTCTTTGTCATTCTTCTGATTTCTGATTAGCTCTATGTCATAACTCGAAAAAAAGAAGAAAGTCTTGGGTCTTTTGATGCATATACTAATACAAATGTTTGTTACATCTGGTTACATTTATTCTACCTAACCTTTAATATGAACCTATTAAAAACGGGCAGAAGCCTCTTCTTTGAAATGCAGCGTGTGTGTTTGTGCAGCTATGCAGTATGTCAGAGTTCAGTGCCATTGTCTTTATGGGATGTGATTGCTGTTCTTGCTTTCAGATGTGACCTTTTTACGCTGAGAAATTGATTATACGCCGTCGTAGATGTAGGGTGGCTTTCCAGAATGCATAGTGGTCTGAGACACTGTCACTTCCCATCGCAGCTGTTAATGCAATGAGTGATCGCACACACACAGCGATCCAGTCGGAACACTCCCTGCCACCCGTTGGCTAGCTTGGTGAAGAATTTAGGCCTCGCCTAGATGACAGTTTAACGTAGGCATACCTAAGAAGATATCATAACCACAGTGTTCTGTATTGTATACAGGATGTGGTCTGTTAGTCTTTTTGAGATTTATTTGTAGCACAATATATTTATTTGTAGTACAATATATTTATTTGTAGTACAATGACATAATTTGAAAAGGGGTTGTTACATTTTATGTACTGTGAATTTTTATGTACTGTGCATTTAGCCGCAGCAAAGGATAGTACCAAAAATGTTACAACCCCATACTGGTCAAAATGCTGTGAGTTAAAGGAAAGGTTCACCCATTTTTAATGTTATTGTTTTTATGCATCGCTGAGTGATGTTCTATTGATTCCCTGGGTCATTTCATGTTTTCACGTGTACCTGAGTTATTGGCATTCAAGCGGGCAGCAATTCGGGCCGGTATGACGTAGCCCTGTGATAAAGTCTCTCTCACTACACTGGAAGTTAATAGGAATACGACTTTTACATTGTGAAAACGTCTATCATACATGTCAGATTTCAATACTGGCTGATGTCATAACTCGGGAGGATGTCTTCTCATATTTTTTGCAATATTCCTACCTGAGAACTTTGTAATTTAATGGAGGATCTAGCACATTCTTCCTATCTGTCTGTCTGTTTAGTCCAGGGTGAATTGCAAGGTGCCATTGTCAGAGATATTATAGAAAGGAGATTGGAATCAAATGAAAGAAGGAGCGTATAATGCCCCACCCAGCAGGCTGTCGACCAATCGCGTTCCCGTTGTCATGCTGCGTCACGCAATTGCTAAGCTATTGGTCAAGCATTCCCTTCTCAAAGTATGTCGATAAACGTGCCTATTTTCCTCGAAAGTATGTAATGTCAGAATTCCAAAGCTAGATGATATTACAGAGAGCCAGTTAATTATCTCACATCTCTGTAAAGATTTGCGATGTTGTACTTCTTGGTGACGAAATTTGTGCTAATGTTGGGTTTTTGAGCTAGCGCCCAATAGACTCCCGTTCATGTGCTACTTGTCCCAGAATCACCCAGAATGCACCGTGCGGCCCATTGACGTAGCATGGGCTTTGTTTTCCATCTCCTCAAAGTATGTCTGCTGTTGCGATTGTTAGACTCCACTCTGTGAGGCATCTTCAGGTTGAACATGGTGAGATTGGGGACTCCTAAACTGATAGTGTAGTTTGTTTAGATGATTTTACAGCTAACTAGCTACTTTACACTCTGATATTGTATTTGGTGTTATTGTGTGTAGCTATGTTTGCTAGCTAGCTAGCCAGCCAGCCCGTAGGGAGAGCATTACATAGTTGACTTGAGCTGAAAAATATTTCCACAATGATTTTCCATGTTGTTACCAACCTTATTATTACGCTAAAATGAAACATTTGTTCACAAAAAAATATTGTTCTCACATATTAGTGTTAAATTAAAGGAATGAGTGGTTTTTGGTGGATTTTTCCATTAATATTTGTGAATTTAGCATTTAAAATTTTGCCAGCTATCCTTTTAACTAACGGTACGACTGCATGCTATATCACACCTACCTTTGTCTGTGTTTCCTGCTAACACCTTGTTCCAGCTTCGTAGCGACACTATCTACAATGGAATGCACTTACACTTCTCCTCCTTCCTCTCCGCACCTGTTTTCACACTTCCCATGTTTCCCCTTTTCTTTCTTTCCCTTCCCTTTCTTTTCCCCTCCTTTTGTCTGCCTATCTGTCTGTCTGTCTGTGTGCAGGTGACTTCTATTCCCTTCTGTCCAAACTCCTAGGCGAGAGCGAGGACGTAGTCCACGTGCATAAGTATACGCCCGGCGAGGCGCAGAGTGCCCAGGCCAAACTGGTGGCTCAGATTGATAGCATAATTCAAAAGAAGGACCTGGGCTGGCCCAGTCCCAGGCTAGGCTTCCTGGACAGAGAGGATGCTATACTGGTGAGGGACAGAGTGCACAAGTTTCACCAGTTAGAGGCTACGGCCAGGCCTCCCGGGAGCAAGCTAATGCCAGCTAACGCCCTGGTCGAGATTGACGATGATGATGAAGAAGGTGGGTTTTCCGGGGGGTTGACATCAACCGTGTTTGAAAGACGTCTTTTTGCTTTGGCATGTTTCAATTCCAAGGCATGCCCTTATGTGATTTCAAATTATTATTCTTTTTTACATTTATTATTATTCCCATGTCCTCCCATTTCATTGCGCTCATTAATCAGGTATAGTGAGGCTCCACATAATCACCCAGTGTTGGCGCTATAGCCTACATGCTGATGAGACTGGAAGTGTAGCTGGTCCAGGGATAACTTTAGGCTCTGATCGAACTGGTTCAGATTAAGAGACATGAAGCAAAGGCTGATTCCAGACCAGTGTTTAGCATGCCCAATTTTGGCTCTATTCTCAGAGGTGATTTGATTGATTGATTGATTGATTTATGGATTGAAATTAATAGACCATTTTTTAAAAATACATACAGTACATTAAGGGCGCTCCGCCACAATTTTTAAGAAAATCGCCAAGATTTACACAAAGCTTAAAGGAGTTGAAATAAGACTAGATTAGGACTTCCTGGTGTGTTTCTTTCCCCTTTGTAACATCCCTCTCTTTGTTGTTAAAACAAAGCTTGCTGACAGCTGCAAAAAAAATCTAATTAAACGTTTGGCTTGAGTAGGTTCCCTTTTACTCAATACCAATTGAGTTGTTTTTTTGTGTGTCTTTTATACCAACCAGCTGTTAGCGAGGCGGAGCTCTTGTTGTGACTTGCTCAATTCCAGTTTCCATGTCAAATCTCAAACGACATCAGGGATACGTCCTATCGGCCCGCCCGTCCCGGCTCTATCAATCCGGTGTGGAAAATCCAATTACCAACACAAACGGGTGTAAATTAATTTGATTTCATGCATATGCTCCTGTTTTTGGGGGCGGTGGCGAGAAGACCGGTTGGAGCGCCTTGTTGTCTCCCGGCCAGACTTTAACCAACTAATTGCCATTCCTCTCCACATTATACCATGACTTATTCATACAGTAGAGAAGCTTTCAGCTGTTTGTCTGAGGGTTGGTGCCCCAGTCGTACCTTTGAGTGCAGAAACTGCCTAGGGAAGTCAGCCAGCCAGCGTGGAATGGAGTTGCAGGCAGTGAATGTTGGCATATTGAACATCGACTGGGTCGTGTGGTATTTGAAGATGTAAATCTGAGTTTTTCTGTGAAAGAGGATATTTGAAAAGGGCTTATGTTCTATATGACGTATTCATATTCATTACGTAAGCCCGACATAAGCACTTTACATAATCATTCATTACTTGTCAAGTAAACATTTTGTTGTTGTGAATGTGAAACCCTTTTAAGGCTTTGGCCTAGCGACTTTTCAAACACGTTTTTAGCACATACTAAATCCACTCAATGATTCTTGATTGAAAATGCCATCCCCGCGACATGATAGGCTCTTTTCAATCATCAAACCATTTTAATAAGGCGACGAAGTGTCCTGAGGTGTTCACTACACCTGATTGCTTATCCAGTGCTGGTGTTTACGTTCAACTGGACATTTGACCTTTTGACCTGAATTACAGTACAGTAATGCCTTCTAGCCAAATGTCGGTCCAACCAACATTTCACAAAGTCTCTCTTGCAGCCGTTGATGTTGTTTTGTTTTTATTTATCAGAAGTTTGCAGAGTATGTTTGTGGTTGTGTACGACATGCTCACGCTTCATTATTCTGTAGATTAATATGATTACATGCATCATTACATGCTATTGCACTCTGCTCTGTCTTATTAGCCCTATAATGAAAACCTCAATGTGGTTTCATTTCATTAGCTAAACTGTTGCAGTTAATTTTTATCCAATGCTAGCAATTTCGAAAATGTTTTTTGGTCGAGGGCCATAAGACATGCTTAACATAAGCTTTGTCTCATTATGTGTTTACTTATGTCTAGTAATTGTCTACAGTGAATGGTCTTTGACCTAGTTACCATATCAACGAGAGAAGAGCACGAGCAGGAAAATCCACTCAAGCAACTAAATGTGAATAGATTTTTCAGGCTAATGCGTCAGTAGTAGCCAGAAATGTGTTTACGTTCACTTCCATTAGACTCACAGCAACCTTTTGTTTGAGCTCAGCAGCCTATCATCCTCCACTGTCCTCTCAAGCAATTCCAAAAATGGTGTCTTGCTGAATGCAGATGTTTTTTATTTTTTATTTAACCTATATTTATTTAGGAAGTCCCATTTGAAATCAGAATACTTATTTTACAAGGGAGACCTGGCAATGTACAGTGTATGTCAAATCATTCCACTTTAGATTAATCCAAACTATTAGCAGATTAGCAGATTATTAGGAAACAGTGGGTGATGACGTGAGACAAGAGATCATTGCACCGGGGCGGCTAGGAATCTATTTGGTTTACATTACCCCATGCTAACGAACGACTTGCCAGATGTCATTTTTCCCTCCTTGGAAACGACCCTATGGTATTGTTAAGCTGACCACAGGTTTCTGGCGTTCCTCTCTCTCTCTGTGTGTGCGCGTGTGTGTGTGTGTGTGTGTGTAGAGTACCATCTGGAAGAGGTGACGGACTGGCCAGAGAGCCCACTCCAGCTGGGTCAGGTGTCCGGTTTGGCCCTGGACTCAGACGACAACCTGGTCATCTTCCACAGGGGAGACCACCAATGGGGGGTCAAGTAAGTAGCTATGATGATGTTACATATACAGTCGTGGCCAAAAGTTTTGAGAATGACGCATATTAATTTCCACAAAGTTTTCTGCTTCAGTGTCTTTAGATATTTTTGTCAGATGTTACTATGGAATACTGAAGTATAATTAAAAGCATTTCATAAGTGTCAAAGGCTTTTATTGACGTTGATGCATAGAGTCAATATTTGCAGTGTTGACCCTTCTTTTCCAAGACCTCTGCAATCCGCCCTGGCATGTTGTCAATTAACATCTGGGCAACATCCTGACTGAGGGCAGCCCATTCTTGCATAATCAATGCTTGGACTTTGTCAGAATTTGTGGGTTTTTGTTTGTCCACCCACCTCTTGACGATTGACCACAAGTTCTCAATGGGATTAAGGTCTGGGGAGTTTCCTGGCCATAGACCCAAAATAACAATGTTTTGTTCTTAGTTATCTTAGTTATCACTTGTGCCTTATGGCAAGGTGCTCCATCATGCTTGAAAATGCATTGTCATCACTAAACTGTTCCTGGATGGTTGGGAGAAGTTGCTCTTGGAGGATGCGTTGGTTCCATTCTGTATTCATGGCTGTATTCTTAGGTAAATTGTGAGTGAGCCCATTCCCTTGGCTGAGAAGCAACCTCACACATAAATGGTCTCAGGATGCTTTACTGTTGGCATGACACAGGACTGATGGTTGCACTCACCTTGTCTTCTCCGGACAAGCTTTTTTCCGGATGCCCCAAACAATCGGAAAGGGGATTCATCAGAGAAAATGCCTTTACCCCAGTCCTCAGCAGTACAATCCATGTACCTTCAAGTCTGTCCCTGATGTTTTTCCTGGAGAGAAGTTGCTTATTTGCTGCCCTTCTTGACACCAGGCCATCCTCCAAAAGTCTTCGCCTCACTGTGCGTGCAGATGCACTCACACCTGCCTGCTGCCATTCCTCAGCAATCTCTGTACTGGTGGTGCCCCGATCCTGCAGCTGAATCAACTTTAGGAGACGGTCCTGGCGCTTGCTGGACTTTCTTGGGCGCCCTGAAGCCTTCTTCACAACAATTGAACCGCTCTCCTTGAAGTTGTTGATGAGCCGATAAATGGTTGATTTAGGTGCAATCTTACTGGCAGCAATATCCTTGCCTGTGAAGCCCTTTTTGTGCAAAGCAATGATGACTGCACGTGTTTCCTTGCAGGTAACCATGGATGACAGAGGAAAAACAATGATTCCAAGCACCACCCTCCTTTTGAAGCTTCCAGTCTGTTATTTGAACAGCATGACAGAGTGATCTCCAGCCTTGTCCTCGTCAACACTCACACCTGTGTTAACGAGAGAATCACTGACATGATGTCAGCTGGTCCTTTTGTGACTGAAATGCAGTGGAAATGTTTTTTGGGGATTAAGTTTATTTGCATGGCAAAGAGGGACTTTGCAATTCATCTGATCACTCTTCATAACATTCTGGAGTATATGCAAATTGCCATCATACAGACTGAGGCAGCAGACTTTGTGAAAAATAATATTTGTGGCATTCTCAAAACTTTTGGCCACGACTGTACCGTTATACTGTTTCCCTACTGTAATGTTTATCTGAGAGAGGACCACTGTCTTCTTTATTTAACCAGAAGATCTCTTAAAGGTGCACTCCGGGATCTTAAGCACAACAAATTCGTAAACATTTGTATTTATTTTATTTATTTTTCCGTTATTTTACCAGGTAAGTTGACTGAGAACACGTTCTCATTTGCAGCAACGACCTGGGGAATAGTTACAGGGGAGAGGAGGGGGATGAATGAGCCAATTGTAAACTGGGGATTATTAGGTGACCGTGATGGTTTGAGGGCCAGATTGGGAATTTAGCCAGGACACCGGGGTTAACACCCCTACTCTTACGATAAGTGCCATGGGATCTTTAATGACCTCAGAGAGTCAGGACACCCGTTTAACGTCCCATCCGAAAGACGGCACCCAACACAGGGCAGTGTTTCCCCTAAATGCACTGAGAAGCGGCGCACCGCCGCTACTAAATCGTGGCTGCCACTGCAAAAATTGTTTGCAGGAAACTAGCATTAAAACTGTCAAATGTTCTCTGCTCCATGCCAAAATGTGTAGCTGTGCTTTAAAACAGCAAAATGTTGTCTCTGCTGCCAAGAGAAGGGCCTCTAAAATCGTGCCATTGCCCACGCCAGGGTTTCCGTCAGCCGCTAATGGCCGTAAAAGAAATACATAGAAAAGCCGATAAATAAATTTGGCACCAGCCAATTGTTCAGCAGAAAGAAAAAAAATCCCATTGCGAAATAATGCTTTTTAGCCTATTCAAAATCAAATTAAATCAATTCAACGTTTATTGGTCACGTGCGCCGAATACAGCAGGTGTAGACCTTACAGTGAAATGCTTACGTACAGGCCCTAACCAACAGTGCGATTTTTAAGTAAAAAAATAGGTATTCGGTGACGTAAATACCAGTTGATGTAAATATATTTGACCAGTCAATGCTTATCTGTCTATGGGTTAATTTGCATAATTCCTTGGAATTAAATATGCCCGTGTCATGCATCTTATTTATCACACATACAGCATACAGCGCCTTTTAGCTGTAGCCAAATGGACATTTGCTCTTAGCCTACTGCTATGTGTGCATTGCTGCACTAATAATGTTAAGAAATAATGGTTTATCAACATTTAAAAAATTATAAATTAGCCCAGGCCTACTGGTTGTATGAATTTGTGATCTATCGTCTCACAACAGTCCCAATCTGTTTAGGCAAGATCGTTCTTGACAAGCTGACCAGTAGAATAGGTAAACTTTTCTGCTATGGGGGAAAGTAGATTGACAGGGTCTTATAGGCGACGTGTTGATTAAGGCTAAGGGAAGCTTTCCCTAAGTAAATTATATAGCTTAATTAGCCAACTTCTGTCTCTACATAAAACCATTCAAAATAGCCAACTAATGCATGATTTGGCCAGAGGATCATTAGCATACCCAAGCCTAAAAAATATTGCATTGCCTACAGTCTGAGCGAAAGGCAACGTGCGCAATTTGTTCAGCGTGCGTTGCAAATTCCAAATACAGTTGAAGTTTACATACACTTAAGTCATTAAGTCATTAAAACTTGTTTTTAAACCACTCCACACATTTCTTGTTAACAAACTATAGTTTTGGCAAGTCGGTGAGGACATCTACTTTGTGTATGACACAAATAATTCACTGTATCACATTTCCAGTGGGTCAGTAGTTTACATACACTAGGTTGACTGTGCCTTTAAACAGCTTGGAAAATTCCAGAAAATTATGTCATGGCTTTAGAAGCTTCTGATAGGCTAATTGACATAATTTGACTCAATTGGAGGTGTACCTGTGGATGTATTTCAAGGCCGACCTTCAAACTCAGTGCCTCTTTGCTTGACATCATGGGAAAATCATAAGAAATCAGCCAAGTCCTCAGAAAAATAATTGTAGACCTCCACTAGTCTGGTTCATCAATGGTTCATCAATTTCCAAACGCCTGAAGGTGCCACGCTCATCTGTACAAGCAATAGTACACAAGTATAAATACCATGGGACCACACAGCCGCCAAACCGCTCAGGAAGGAGACACCTTCTGTCTCCTAGAGATGAATGTACTTTGGTGCGAAAAGTGCAAATCAATCCCAGAACAACAGCAAAGGACCTTGTGAAGATGCTGGAGGAAACAGGTACAAAAGTATCTATTTTCACAGTAAAACGAGTCCTATATCGACATAACCTGAAAGGCCGCTCAGCAAGGAAGAAGCCACTGCTCCAAAACCGCCATAAAAAAGCCAGACTACGGTTTGCAACTGCAAATGGGGACAAAGGTTGTACTTTTTGGAGAAACATCTTCTGGTCTGATGAAACAAAAATAGATCTGCTTGGCCATAATGACCATCGTTATGTTTGGAGGATAACGGGGGAGGCGGGCAAGCCGAAGAACGCCATGCCAACCGTGAAGCACGGGGGTGGCAGCATCATGCTGTGGGGGTGCTTTGCTGCAGGGGGGACTGGTGCACTTCACAAAATAGATGGCGTCATGAGGCAGGAAAATTCTGTGGATATATTGAAGCAACATCTCAAGACATCAGTCAGGGAGTTAAAGCTTGGTCGCAAATGGGTCTTCCAAATGGACAATGACCCCAAGCACACTTCCAAAGTTGTGGCAAAATGGCTTAAGGACAACAAAGTCAAGGTATTGGAGTGGCCATCACAAAGCCATGACCTCAATCCTATAGAAAATTTGTGGGCAGAACTGAAAAGGCGTGTGCGAGCAAGGAGGCCCACAAACCTCACTCAGTTACATCAGCTTTGTCAGGAGGAATGGGCCAAAATTCATCCAACTTATTGTGGGAAGCTTGTGGAAGGCTACCTGAAACGATTGAACCAAGTTCAACAATTTAAAGGCAATGCTACCAAATACTGATTGAGTGTATGTAAACTTCTGACCCATTGGGAATGTGCTCAAATAAATCACTCTCTACTATTATTCTGACATTTCACATTCTTAAAATAAAGTGGTGATCCTAACTGACCAAAGACAGGGAATTTTTTTACTGGGATTAAATGTCAGGAATTGTGAAAAACTGAGTTTAAGTGTATTTGGCTAAGGTGTATGTAAACTTCCGACTTCAACTGTAGATGATTGTTGAGTTGCTACTCTCAGTGAAAAGGCCCATCCATGCATATCGCACTATTTCAAAAGTACAATTGCGGGAAAACATAGTTTGAGAAGAAAAGGGCTATTGCTGTAAAAAGAAGACATTGAAAAGACTCTAATCTGTCATTCAGTAATCAAAATGATCAATTTAGTGGCCTCCCGGGTGGCGCAGTGGTCTAAGGCACTGCATCGCAATGCTAGCTGTGCCACCAGAGACTCTGGGTTCGAGCAGCCGGCTGCGACCGGGAGGTCCATGGGGCGACGCACAATTGGCCTCGTCCGGGTTAGGGAGGGTTTGGCCGGTAGGGATATCCTTGTCTCATTGCGCACTAGCGACTCCTGTGGCAGGCCGGGCGCAGTGCGCGCTGACCAGGTCGCTAGGTGCACGGTGTTTCCTCCGACACATTGGTGCGGCTGGCTTCCGAGTTGGATGCGCGCTGTGTTAAGAAGCAGTGCGGCTTGGTTGTGTTTCGGAGGATGCACGGCTCTCGACCTTTGTCTCTCCCGAGCTAGTACGGGACTTTTAGCGATGAGACAAGACCGTAACTACTAACAATTGGATACCACGAAATTGGGGAGAAAAAGGGGTAAAAAAATGAATAAAATTGTATCAACTTTAATTGGGCGAACAACAGTAGGCCTATAAGCCTATCTTGTTGGCACCAGCGGAGAGCATCGGCCATGCCACTGGTGAGTGCTCACTGCGCATATTCACCCTTAATCAGCGTTGGCTCAGTGCCGCTTAAAAGTTTGTTTTTGGACAATGGACGTCATATTCATTTCGTGTCTCCCCTTCTCGTAGGCCTGTTATATGGACAACATTGGTTTTATTGATTGTTTGTCCGTGTCAGCAGAGTAGTCTACCCTGTAATTTGTCGTATTAAAAAAGATTCTGCTAATGTCTCCAGTCATATAAAGTGTAGTTGAATTGCTTTAAATATGTTTTTCCCAATGCAAAGAAAGACGACACGTTAACGTTATGTTGTCAGTCATGCATTGAACGGTATATTTTGCGAACAGTGATTGAGATATCTTATTATCCTAAATTATGACTATCCAATCTACTCATCACGTTACCCTTACAAAAGGACTGCAGTTTTGAAACTGCTGTTAAAGTGCAGAAACTGCAGTTGGCTGTGGTGTTTTCGATGCAGTAATATACAATAATATTATACTGCACTCTAACTGCAGTTACACTGCAAAATTACTGTAGTAAAACATAAATAATATTTGGGACACAGTATTTGCAGCATACTTCAGCTACACTGCAGTCTGACTGCAATCTTTTTTTGTAAGGGTAGGAATAGTAGGCCATCTTACCCAAGTCTGCAAATGCAATGATGTATGGAATGCTTTGTTATAAAGATGCATTTTTATGGTGAAAATGTACTCCCCTAAACTTGGAACTCACGCTCTGCCTATGCATAGTCTAGTGATTTAGCTGTTCATTACTTGTCTTGTTGTCTGAGGAAAAATAAATGTGGACAGTTATGCCGCATTCACGCGCTAGTCAGAACTAGGAAAACTTTGGAAATATCCATCTTGCTAACTGGTTTGAACGTGACACATGTTTAACTTAACTACAACCTATTAGCGAGTCGAACATTTCTGAGTTTCCTAGTTCCGACTAGCACGCGAACGCGACGTCATTCTAACGCCTTCAAAGTGCGCGGTAAGGACACATGTCATTGCCTCCTCGATTTGCACGTTCTGTTAAGACGAATTACCATAATCTTAATGTGATTTCTGTCATTCTGATCACCGTGGGTGGATGCCCTAATTAGGTTACCGGTACACTTCTACAATGTCCCGTAAATTAAAATGCTGCCGGTCAAATGTCCAATGCCACATTTTCATTACGGAAACCCTGGCCCACGCCCACTTTCACCGCCGCTGAAAAAAATCCTAGGATAAACATTGGCATTGTCTTGCATTGCAACACTTCCAAGTCTTTAGAAAGCTGGAAATCGATGTTCCTGGTGCTGGTGCTTAATAATTAATTAATTAGTTAATTCATTCATTAACCATTTCCTCTCATCTCGGTCTATTGGAGCTTAATATTCAGACAATGACACCATTTCCTCTCATCTCAGTCTATTGGAGCTTAATATTCAGACAATGACACCATTTCCTCTCATCTCAGTCTATTGGAGCTTAATATTCAGACAATGACACCATTTCCTCTCATCTCGGTCTATTGTGAAGTGCTCCATACAACTACTCAGACATTTTTGACTTTATCAGACTGTCAGCGATGTCCAAATACTGTTAAATGGACTTTTGGACCGGAGATAATTTAGACCTATCACCTATGTCTACTTACCCACATCCATTCAGATCAGTGGTGAATGGAATACAAGGGGGACAAGTAATTTAAGAGTGTTGGGATATTTTCCCTGGTCTGTCCACTGTGCAAACAAACTGCAAACAAACAGACTTTTGAGATTAGCTCCAGGCACAGGCACAAACCAGTTTAGTGAGGCTGAAGTAATGGATAATTGCAAATAGATTGTCAGTTAGTGAAGTCCCTTCTCTCGAATGATCCAGTTTTACTTTCCTCCAAATCAGATAAGACTTTTATGTAGATAGTGGTGCATCCCTTTAAGGCTGTGTGGGTGTGTCCTAAATGGAAGCCTTTCCCTGTTTAGTGCACTACTTTTGACCAGGGCCCACTATGTCGGGAATAAGGTACAATTTGGGATGCAGCCTGTGTCTCTTGATGTTTGGCAGGCTGAGCCCAAGGTTCCTTCTGTCTTCATGTTTCAAACTGTTTGTTTTGTTCAGAGGGAGCAATAGGGATACAGTCTGTAGACTGGAGTCAGTAATTGGGGCACTGTGTTCCTCCAGTGTTCAGGGTTGTAACCTGTCACTAGGCCAGGAATATGTAGACCCCCCCCATGCAAATTCAAACCTCTCCCAGGTGTCCTGATTAGCATAACTAGACAGGCAATGTGGGCAAAGTGATGAAAGAGTGAAGACGCCATCGGCTTTGGTAATGTGTTTTTAAAAAAAAACGGGTTTCTGAATTCGTGATTGTAACTTTTGGTAACAGTAACCAGGTTTCCATCCAACCTTTTTTGTGAGTACATGTCGGATAAAACATTTAATGACGGCAAATGTCGACAAAACAAAATACACTAGACAAGGTGGGATTTTTTTTGTGTCGGTACAATGAATTATGCGAGAAATGTTGGTGGAAGCTCTTTTATGCACAACAACCATCATATCGAAGTAAACTTGGGAGTCACACGATGACATGTTGTGTGGTCCTCCCGCTACGACTCATCAGGAAGTATGCAGTTTATTAGGAAACAGAAGAAATACATTATGATAAACTTCACAGGGTGGTGAAAGTGCACTGTGATGAGCTTGATGCTCCTTTCCAATAAATATCGAGGGTTTTATTCCGGTGACATGATGATCCATTCTTGGCTGCCGTTTGACTTTTGTTCATAATAATAATCGTGTAGGATAGGATTGGAGCGGCAGGGTAGCCTAGTGGTTAGAGCGTTGGATTAGTAACCGGAAGGTTGCAAGTTCAAATCCCTGAGCTGACAAGGTACAAATCTGTTGTTCTGCCCCTGAACAGGCAGTTAACCCACTGTTCCTAGGCCGTCATTGAAAATAAGAATTTGTTCTTAACTGACTTAACTAGTTAAATAAAGGTTAAAAAATAAATAAATATATGTGCGCTGTAGCGAACATGTGCAAATATCAGAGTTTGCACACTCGCTATATAATGCAATATTTCTTGTGAGAAAACCATCAGTAGAGTTGAAAATGCGATGGAAACCCATTTAACTTGTATTTTTTATTTGGGTACATGTGAATTTAACCGCAAAAGGTATTTTATGTGGACTACAGGAATGTGCCACTTACAGCACTTTATCTGAAACATATCAATTTGATGGAAACATCTCTGGAGGGAAAATGTGGATTTTATAATATTTACATGAAAATTGGTTGCCAATTGGATGGAAACCTAGCTAGTGTAGTATAGGGATCACATATTAGGCACTAATTTTGCAGTTTATAAGTGTGTATAGAAATAGCTTATTAGGCATTTATCTTATTATCATCAATTTACTAGGCCTTGAATTGGTGACAATAATGAATTTCTAACAGTTGGAAGCTTAGTCCTCTTTTATGAAATCAGTTTGTGATGAATGGTGAGTGTAAGTATGGACTTGTTTCACTCCCCTTAAGCAACATGTTTTTAAAGTAAACAAGAGCATAGACATTTTTGTCTCTGTTTTTAAATGTATCGTTGTAAAAAGCGTAGTGAAGAAGATTCACAATAATTGAGTTTACAACAAAAACATGTTTTTTTTTAATGACCAAACCGTGTATTTCTAAATATATATATAAAATAATATTACATTTACATTTAACATTACATTTAAGTCATTTAGCAGACGCTCTTATCCAGAGCGACTTACAAATTGGTGCTTTCACCTTATGACATCCAGTGGAACAGCCACTTTACAATAGTGCATCTAAATCTTTTAAGGGGGGTGAGAAGGATTACTTTATCCTATCCTAGGTATTCCTTAAAGAGGTGGGGTTTCAGGTGTCTCCGGAAGGTGGTGATTGACTCCGCTGTCCTGGCGTCGTGAGGGAGTTTGTTCCACCATCGGGGGGCCAGAGCAGCGAACAGTTTTGACTGGGCTGAGCGGGAACTGTACTTCCTCAGTGGTAGGGAGGCGAGCAGGCCAGAGGTGGATGAACGCAGTGCCCTTGTTTGGGTGTAGGGCCTGATCAGAGCCTGGAGGTACTGAGGTGCCGTTCCCCTCACAGCTCCGTAGGCAAGCACCATGGTCTTGTAGCGGATGCGAGCTTCAACTGGAAGCCAGTGGAGAGAGCGGAGGAGCGGGGTGACGTGAGAGAACTTGGGAAGGTTGAACACCAGACGGGCTGCGGCGTTCTGGATGAGTTGTAGGGGTTTAATGGCACAGGCAGGGAGCCCAGCCAACAGCGAGTTGCAGTAATCCAGACAGGAGATGACAAGTGCCTGGATTAGGACCTGCGCCGCTTCCTGTGTGAGGCAGGGTCGTACTCTGCGGATGTTGTAGAGCATGAACCTACAGGAACGGGCCACCGCCTTGATGTTAGTTGAGAACGACAGGGTGTTGTCCAGGATCATGCCAAGGTTCTTAGCGCTCTGGGAGGAGGACACGATGGAGTTGTCAACCGTGATGGCGAGATCATGGAACGGGCAGTCCTTCCCGGGAGGAAGAGCAGCTCCGTCTTGCCGAGGTTCAGCTTGAGGTGGTGATCCGTCATCCACACTGATATGTCTGCCAGACATGCAGAGATGCGATTCGCCACCTGGTCATCAGAGGGGGGAAAGGAGAAGATTAATTGTGTGTCGTCTGCATAGCAATGATAGGAGAGACCATGTGAGGTTATGACAGAGCCAAGTGACTTGGTGTATAGCGAGAATAGGAGAGGGCCTAGAACAGAGCCCTGGGGGACACCAGTGGTGAGAGCGCGTGGTGAGGAGACAGATTCTCGCCACGCCACCTGGTAGGAGCGACCTGTCAGGTAGGACGCAATCCAAGCATGGGCCGCACCGGAGATGCCCAACTCGGAGAGGGTGGAGAGGAGGATCTGATGGTTCACAGTATCGAAGGCAGCTGATAGGTCTAGAAGGATGAGAGCAGAGGAGAGAGAGTTAGCTTTAGCAGTGCGGAGTGCCTCCGTGATACAGAGAAGAGCAGTCTCAGTTGAATGACTAGTCTTGAAACCTGACTGATTTGGATCAAGAAGGTCATTCTGAGAGAGATAGCGGGAGAGCTGGCCAAGGACGGCACGTTCAAGAGTTTTGGAGAGAAAAGAAAGAAGGGATACTGGTCTGTAGTTGTTGACATCGGAGGGATCGAGTGTAGGTTTTTTCAGAAGGGGTGCAACTCTCGCTCTCTTGAAGACGGGAGGGACGTAGCCAGCGGTCAGGGATGAGTTGATGAGCGAGGTGAGGTAAGGGAGAAGGTCACCGGAAATGGTCTGGAGAAGAGAGGAGGGGATAGGGTCAAGCGGGCAGGTTGTTGGGCGGCCGGCCGTCACAAGACGCGAGATGTCATCTGGAGAGAGAGGGGAGAAAGAGGTCAGAGCACAGGGTAGGGCAGTGTGAGCAGAACCAGCGGTGTCGTTTGACTTAGCAAACGAGGATCGGATGTCGTCGACCTTCTTTTCAAAATGGTTGACGAAGTCATCTGCAGAGAGGGAGGAGGGGGAGGATTCAGGAGGGAGGAGAAGGTGGCAAAGAGCTTCCTAGGGTTAGAGGCAGATGCTTGGAATTTAGAGTGGTAGAAAGTGGCTTTAGCAGCAGAGACAGAGGAGGAAAATGTAGAGAGGAGGGAGTGAAAGGATGCCAGGTCCGCAGGGAGGCGAGTTTTCCTCCATTTCCGCTCGGCTGCCCGGAGCCCTGTTCTGTGAGCTCGCAATGAGTCGTCGAGCCACGGAGCGGGAGGGAGGACCGAGCCGGCCTGGAGGATAGGGGACATAGAGAGTCAAAGGATGCAGAAAGGGAGGAGAGGAGGGTTGAGGAGGCAGAATCAGGAGATAGGTTGGAGAAGGTTTGAGCAGAGGGAAGAGATGATAGGATGGAAGAGGAGAGAGTAGCGGGGAGAGAGAGCGAAGGTTGGGACGGCGCGATACCATCCGAGTAGGGGCAGTGTGGGAAGTGTTGGATGAGAGCGAGAGGGAAAAGGATACAAGGTAGTGGTCGGAGACTTGGAGGGGAGTTGCAATGAGGTTAGTGGAAGAACAGCATCTAGTAAAGATGAGGTTGAGCGTATTGCCTGCCTTGTGAGTAGGGGGAAGGTGAGAGGGTGAGGTCAAAAGAGGAGAGGAGTGGAAAGAAGGAGGCAGAGAGGAATGAGTCAAAGGTAGACGTGGGGAGGTTAAAGTCGCCCAGAACTGTGAGAGGTGAGCCGTCCTCAGGAAAGGAGCTTATCAAGGCATCAAGCTCATTGATGAACTCTCCGAGGGAACCTGGAGGGCGATAAATGATAAGGATGTTAAGCTTGAAAGGGCTGGTAACTGTGACAGCATGGAATTCAAAGGAGGCGATAGACAGATGGGTAAGGGGAGAAAGAGAGAATGACCACTTGGGAGAGATGAGGATCCCGGTGCCACCACCCCGCTGACCAGAAGCTCTCGGGGTGTGCGAGAACACGTGGGCGGACGAAGAGAGAGCAGTAGGAGTAAGCGGTGTTGTCTGTGGTGATCCATGTTTCCGTCAGTGCCAAGAAGTCGAGGGACTGGAGGGAGGCATAGGCTGAGATGAACTCTGCCTTGTTGGCCGCAGATCGGCAGTTCCAGAGGCTACCGGAGACCTGGAACTCCACGTGGGTCGTGCGCGCTGGGACCACCAGATTAGGGTGGCCGCGGCCACGCGGTGTGGAGCGTTTGTATGGTCTGTGCAGAGAGGAGAGAACAGGGATAGACAGACACATAGTTGACAGGCTAGAGAAGAGGCTACGCTAATGCAAAGGAGATTGGAATGACAAGTGGACTACACGTCTCGAATGTTAAGAAAGTTAAGCTTACGTAGCAAGAATCTAATTGACTAAAATGATTAAAATGATACAGTACTGCTGAGGTAGGCTAGCTGGCAGTGGCTGCGTTGTTGACTTTGTAGGCTAGCTGGCAGTGGCTGTATCAATTATCTTTGAAACAAAGACTGCTATGTAGCTAGCTATGTAGCTAGCTACGATCAAACAAATCACACCGTTGGGACTGTAATGAAATGAAATGAAAATGTGATACTACCTGTGGAGCGAAGCGGAATGCGACCGGAATGCGAAAGTTCTATTCAGTAGACGTTGGCTAGCTGTTGGCTAGCTAGGAGTGACTCCTACGTTAAGGACGACAAATAGCTGGCTAGCTAACCTCGGTAAATTAAGATAATCGCTCTAAGACTACACACTCTAAACTACACAATTATCTTTGATACGAAGACAGCAAAGACAACTATGTAGCTAGCTAACACTACACTAATCAAGTCGTTCAGTTGAGTGTGATAGTTACTACAGTGCTACGGTAGACGGTGAACGTTAGCTAGCTGGCTAGCTGCTGGGCAGATAGGAGGACGACGAAATACGAAATACGATAATTACGCAATTATCTTTGATACAAAGACGGCTATGTAGCTAGCTAAGAAGAAATTGCTAAGATTAGACAAATCAAACCGTTGTACTATAATGAAATGTAATGAAATGTAATGAAAAGTTATACAACCTGCAGACCGAAGCGCGGATGCGACCGCTCGCTCCAACCCGGAAGGTAATATGTTAACCTATTTAACTAGGCAAGTCAGTTAAGAAGAAATTCTTATGTACAATGACGGCCTACCCCCGTCCAAACCCAGACGACGCTGGGTCAATTGAGCGCCGCCCTATGGGTCTCCCGATTACGGCCGGTTGTGATACAGCCTGGAATCGAACCAGGCTCTATAGTGGCGCTTCTAGCACTGAGATGCAGTGCCTTAGACCGCTGCACCACTCAGTCTCAATTAGCCTAATCATTGCCTGGCTTCTGAGCTTCCCTCTTCCTACTGCTGACCATGACCATATCAGAGTCAATTTGAAGGGCCTAATTAGTTATCCCAGTGCATGTGTCCAGCTCCAGTGATGTGGCCCATATCAATTACAGGAATGTGCCATATTAAAGGTAGAATATGCAGAAATCACTCCGCCATTTCCTGGTTGCTAAAATTCTAATAGTTCCCCTAATTTCAGTTTGTGACAAAACAAGCAATGTATAGAGAATCATTGTTCCTAAATGCTGTGAAATATATTTTCAATAACCAAAAATATTGTATTTTTTAGCTTGTTTGAAATTGGTCTACAAAACCGAAATAAAAGACTACGTAAAACTAAACTTAAGAACGGGAAGCATAGAGAGAGTGCACATAGAACATATCTTACTGCTTCCTAGACCTTCTTTCAATGAGAATGACTGATCTATAACTACATTTCTATGTGAATTTGGTCTTGTCACCCAAAAAGTTACATAGTGCAGCTGTCGTGTCTTTACTATCATTAAATGAAGACTTTTAGTTTTTATCAAAGATCCTCTGTAATTGGTATTACGCGATTAAACTGATTAATCATCCAACTGTAATTAACTAGGAAGTCGGGGCACCAAAGAAAATATTCAGATTACAATGTTATAATTTTCCTAATATAACTTTTCAGATATTTTATAACTGATCAATTCGTCTTCGAATTAATGAATTATTTACTTTACCTCACGTTAGTCTCATTCCAAACGTCACGTAAATTGTTGGTTATCTGCACGAACCCAGTCTTCACTATGAGTCATCCATACATCAATTGTCTTAAATCATTTATTTATTAACTAAGTAATTCACAGAACTGCATAAACAAACAAACAAAGTAAAAATGGTTACAAGAAATGATGGGGGAATGTGCCCTAGTGGGCTAAACCGGCATGGCGGCTTGTTGTACAAAAGGGAGGTGGGGGTCGACTGAGATAAGACAACACACAGTTGATAATTATAACAATTGAAATGCTAATCCTTTGCACATGAACGCTCACTCATTCTGGAATTGCCATCAATATATATATTTACGCTCAGTGTGTCGTCTTGATCGCTGTTGAAAAGTTAGTTTCTGTTGGAGAGTTTCCGTCCACTCTCTCTCTCTCTCTCTCTCTCTCTCTCTCTCTCTCTCTCTGTCGTGGTTAGAATGGATTGTTCAGAGTGACATTCATTCATTTCGTTTTTGATGTTTCCCCCGTCTTCGTTCTTCGCGTTCAATGATACCGAATTCCTAGCTGCAGACTAGTAATTAATATCAAAGACTTGTTCTTATTCTGTCGGTATCGATAGTCTAAGAGTTTAACCACGTGGTATGGTTAAAAGATTCAGCAATCGTCTCAACCTTTGTCCTCTCGTGATTGAGAGAAAACATGGTCTGTAACCTTTGTCCTCTCATAATGGAGAAAAACATGGTCTGTTGAGGAATTCTCAAGGTTGGGGTTTTATTCGGAATTGCAGAAAAGGGCCTGTCCCAGGATGCCCTGGGCTCATGGGCGGTCCTCTGATTTAGTTAAACTCAAAAGGGAATTGGAGTTTCCTTCATTAAACAGTCCAAAATCACATTACACAATTTTACAAACAGTCTCATCCTCACTCATTCATCTTATACAACAATTAGATGTAAAACCTCATATCTGAGGCTATTATATAAACAGCGTTATGGTAATGTGGCCGCACCGTCTCTCATGAGTTTTACAAACTTGTACCAAACGGACCAGTTCGTAGCTGGATTCTTCACCGATCTTTTATACCTTCTCCGGAACATAAATGTTGTTCGGACCTCAAGTTCTGTGAGGTGGAAGAAATTCCTTTGTTCTCTATGAAACTTCACTCTGTCTCTATACTGTGTGGCCATGCGGCAGGATCTTCCTGGAATTTACGACCTCTGACCACAGCAGCCTAGTTGTAGGAGGAAGGGAGATGGGGCTTGCTGTACCCAAAGAGGGCAAAGCCATGACACAGCTTTAAAATATTTTACACAAAAAAAATATTTTAGTGTTTTGTTCATTAGTCCACTGTTGATATGGTTCCAGAAAAATGTGCTTGTCAGCAGTTAAGTTGTAACTTTCAGTACAAATTAATAATTGTCATGACATACTAAAATATGTTTTAGAAGAAAAATATCCCTTTAACTGGCCAAGACTCTCCTTGTGAAATAACATAAATTTCATGAGCCGCCAACGTGAGCCACCATGCGCTAACAGGCAAAAGCTAATTCCGCTAACTGCCCTTGCCTCAGTGCTCTTAAGACTCTGGAGCCAGATGAGAGGGGAAAATGAATTAGCTAGGTCATTAGGTGAGAACGGATAGTCCCTCTCTATATCAGTCATCAGTATACACCCCAGCTACAGTTTATTTACTGCTATCCTACCTTAAACTCGTTAAGCTCTTGTAGCTGATGTTGTCCTGCGTAATTCATCAAAAAGTCAAAAGTTCAGGGATGTGAACAAATGTGTCCCAGGTGGTGTTCATTGACGAACGCAGTTTTGTTTCATAGAATAGATAGAGGCGTGATTTATTATATATTCTGTGCTTACTCCACTATTGGGACATTACTGAGTTTGTTAGGTATAAGGCATTGTTTTTCTATCGAGGAGTCCACAGGGAGTTCGAGGATGAAAGTGAGGGATAGTAAACCAAGAGTGAAAGTTGGGGTCCTCTGTTATTTTTTGGTGAATTCCAGAAGGGACTGATTATAGCAGGGACTCAGGAAGCGTTCAAGGCATTTGTTTAAGTATTTGGGATTGTTTGAGTGAATCATTTGTACGATTTTGTCACTTTTGTGTCCGTGTCGCCTCCCCCTTTGATGGAAACCTCCTGATTAAGTAATAGCGTTCCCCTTCAAACAAACAAAACAAATATGACCTGCAGAGTCATCACATTTTGGTTGTTATACATTGATTTGACAGTCTGCGTCCCAAATGGCACCCTATTCCCTATATAGTACACTACTTTTGACCAAGGGCTCTGGTCAAAAGTAGTTCATGATATAGTAGGTAATAGTGAGCCGTTTGGGGCACCCAACACCTTTGTTGTCTCAGACAATTTTATAGGTATTCTCTGTATTTTAACACAAGTCATTCTCCTTCCGTTGCAGCTCCTTCGACAACAGTGGCAAATACCAGCAGCAGTCCCTGGGTCCCATTCAACAGTCCACCATTCTCGTGGTGGATCCCGTCAAAGGCAGCGTACTCAAGGCCTCCGGAAGAAATATGTAAGAAGCGTTACCACCGCTGTGCAAACGAGGGCAATTAGGCGTTTTGAGACATAATAGATGTCTTACGTAATAAGCACACAGGCGTTTGTCCAAAATAGCACCCTTATTCCCTATGTAGTGCACTAAGTTGACTCCTAGGACGCGATGTTGTTGTCTTCATTCAAAGCATTTAAAGAGTGTTTTCTCTGTGTGCTCGGCAGGTTTTACTTGCCTCATGGAATCACCACGGACAAGGACAATAACTACTGGGTCACGGACGTGGCGCTTCATCAGGTAAGAACCATAGTGTTCACATCCTCACTGGCCATATGAAATGTGTCTGATTGAGCCGGCATATGCTACCATATGAAATGTCTGATTGAGCCGGCACATGCTACCATATGGCATGAAAGGGGCTCACTTGTCATGTACCAAGACCCACTACTATAGAAAAACCAATGAGTTGTACTGTTGTGACATTTGGCTTTAGTGATCGTAAGGCCAGGAGTTTTTTATGAGAACTTGACCTAACCAGGAAACACTCTGGACCCTATATAATAAGCCAACATACTTCCGTACCGAAATGGCACCCTGTTCCCTATTTAGTGCACTACTTTTGACCAGTGCCCTATAGAAATAGGGTGCCATTTGGGACATAAGCTTTGACTTTCGTAGTGTACAACATACGGTGTCCCCCTCACCTAGGTGTTCAAACTGAGCAGCGATGGCCGGGACAAGCCCCTGGTTGTGCTGGGAGAGGCCTTTGAACCCGGAAGTGACAAAGAGCACTTCTGCAAGCCCACCGATGTGGCGGTGGACCCCGTGACCGGGAACGTGTACGTGTCAGACGGATACTGCAATGCCAGGATACTTAAGTTCTCACCCGAGGGAAAATACCTGTCACACTGGGGAGCAGGTTTGTAGTACATGCTCCAGACGTGCGCATGTTTGCACACACACACACACACACACACACACACACACACACACACACACACACACACACACACACACACACACACATTCAGACAAACATGAACACACACACAAACACACACACACACAGACACACACACAGACACACACATTCAGACAAACATGAACACACACACAAACACACGCACACACACACACACACAAAAACAAACACACACATTCAGACAAACATGAACACACACACAATGAAAGATTTATTGGCAGTTTGTTTGAAGCGAAGGCCATGTCAGGCTCAGCTTGACATAATGTGTTTGAATCTATATTGATTTACCTGTAATAGCATGCCAATATTTTCTGCTGATGTGGCTGCTGTGAACTCCTCTTCATTACCCCTGGTGCAGTACATCACAACGGTGCTTTTACGGTAAATCATTCAATAGACCTTAGAGGACATGCAGTGGCTGAAGACCTCTACACACGTCTAACTAGTGGGAGCACAGGTTATTTACAGTATCTGGAGTACCTAGTGAAATATCAAATACACTTCTATTCACACACTCCCATTTTATTCTCCTATTCAAATATTCAATAACAATTGTGCCAAAAGAAACTGGGTATAGGGAATATATTAAGACACAATAATAATTTGAGCTGAGTTAGACACAGTAGTTCAAGACCAGAACTCCATGTTTAAACTTTGACATGATGGGGGGGGTGGGGGGTTCTGCTGGGTCACGGATTCCGTGGTTAGGGACATTGTTTTGCACATCTTGTTGGTCCCAAGAACATTCACCATGCTCTAAGGAGGTAACACCAGCGTATAGATAGAGGACTCATCTTTGTGCCTGTGACAGCATGAGCAGGGAGTTATAAAACATGTTGTATCTATCTACAGTCCTCTATCTCCATGGTAACACCACGAAATGTCTGGGCCCCAATGTTCTCAGACAAAGTGAACCTAAGTGATTCACTCCCTGGGCCGTGCTCAAAGACCGTTTGATTCACAGTTGTCTTTCAATTGCTCTGGGTCATATTCACTAGGCTTGAAACTCAAGAAAACAGTCCCAAATGTGGATACACACCATTTTGAAACATTTTGTTACGCTGTGCCCTAATGAACATGTCCCTGTTCTTCCCCCTCAGGCTCGTCAGACAGAAGGAGAAGGGTCCAGTTCCGAATCCCACACAGCCTGGTGTTTCTGCCTGACAGGCGGGAGCTGTGCGTGGCCGACCGGGAGAATGGACGCATCCAGTGCTTTGTCGCTGAATCCGGGGAATTCGTCAAGGAGATCAAGAAGCAGGAGTTTGGAGGGGAAGTGTTTGCCATCTCCTACGCACCTGTGCATGGTGAGTCCGGTGTGGTTTTAGAAATAGAATAGAACACCTATTATCTCTATGGTTATGGGTAGAGAATAGAACACCTATTATCTCTATGGTTATGGGTTGAGAATATAACACCTATTATCTCTATGTGTAGAGAATAGAACACCTATTATCTCTATGGTTATGGGTAGAGAATAGAACACCTATTATCTCTATGTGTAGAGAATAGAACACCTATTATCTCTATGGTTATGGGTAGAGAATAGAACACCTATTATCTCTATGGTTATGGGTAGAGAATAGAACACCTATTATCTCTATGGTTATGGGTAGAGAATATAACACCTATTATCTCTATGGTTATGGGTAGAGAATAGAACACCTATTATCTCTATGGTTATGGGTAGAGAATAGAACACCTATTATCTCTATGTGTAGAGAATAGAACACCTATTATCTCTATGGTTATGGGTAGAGAATAAAACACCTATTATCTCTATGGTTATGGGTAGAGAATAGAACACCTATTATCTCTATGGTTATGGGTAGAGAATAGAACACCTATTATCTCTATGGTTATGGGTAGAGAATAGAACACCTATTATCTCTATGGTTATGGGTAGAGAATAGAACACCTATTATCTCTATGGTTATGGGTAGAGAATAGAACACCTATTATCTCTATGGTTATGGGTAGAGAATAGAACACCTATTATCTATATGGTTATGGTTAGAGAATAGAACACCTATTATCTCTATGGTTATGGGTAGAGAATATAACACCTATTATCTCTATGGTTATGGTTAGAGAATAGAACACCTATTATCTCTATGGTTATGGGTAGAGAATATAACACCTATTATCTCTATGGTTATGGGTAGAGAATATAACACCTATTATCTCTATGGTTATGGGTAGAGAATAGAACTCCTATTATCTCTATGGTTATGGGTAGAGAATAGAACTCCTATTATCTCTATGGTTATGGGTAGAGAATATAACACCTATTATCTCTATGGTTATGGGTAGAGAATATAACACCTATTATCTCTATGGTTATGGGTAGAGAATATAACACCTATTATCTCTATGGTTATGGTCAGAGAATAGAACACTTATCTCTATGGGTAGAGAATAGAACACCTATTATCTCTATGGTTATGGTTAGAGAATATAACACCTATTATCTCTATGGTTATGGGTAGAGAATATAACACCTAGTATCTCTATGGTTATAGAATAGAACACCTATTATCTCTATGGTTATGGGTAGAGAATATAACACCTATTATCTCTATGGTTATGGTCAGAGAATAGAACACTAAATCTGTGTGTTATATCTCTATGGCAGGGATGGGCAACTTGCGCCCCACCCCACCTTTTGAAGACCGTTGGATCAATTTCCACAAAAATAAACAGTACAAAAATATATGTATTTGTTCATTTATTTTGGGGGTGGAACTCATTTGGGGTTTCAACTTACTGTTGAGAGTTTGAATAGTAGGAATACAGAAGGTGCCATTTTAAAATGTGGTTGTGCATCAGCAGTTTTTCTCTTGTGTCAGTCACTGACAGTCACTCAATTAGCCCATGTCAGCTAACATTTTTAGATTGCTAAGTTAGTTTAGCAGCAGTTTAGTTTAACATTTCTATTCACCCTATGGGCAAAATTATTAGAATTGCATGAAATGAGTTATAAAATTGCTAAATCTACTTTCTGTCCCATGGCAAAATGTGTAGAATTGCAGGAAACTTGCTTTAAAACGTAAACATTTTTTCTACGCTCCATGGCAAAATGTGTAGAATTATTTATTTATTAAAAAAAAAAAAATGTTGTGTGACCCCCATCAAAGTTGCCCTTTCCTGCACTTTGGTTATGGATATAAAATAAAACACCAAATCTGGGTCATATCTCTATGGTTATGGCTATGTCATATTCACAGGGATTTATTTTCTGGGAATAATTCAGGTGTAAAATGATTAAAACCATACATCACACTAGGAATCCACTTTATATCGGTTGCCAGTGTGTGTTTTATTTGAGGAAAATTAGACACCAACGTCTTAGAGAAATTATATATCCACATCCCCATAATAAACCCACTTAATTTCATCTGCACACTGTAAGGTCTTTCCTAGAGACAGCTAATTGCACCATTTCACATTGTAACAAACGTTTTTGTGATGCCGACTTTCATGTTGCGTCGCGCTGCCTCATGTAAATGCAAGTCTTCAAAGGGGAAAATCCATATTTATGTGCCTGTTCCCTTAACCTGTGTGTGTGTGTGTGTGTGCGCGCGCGCGCCTTATGCAAATGTTGTGTATCCAGGTGGTCTGATCTACGCGGTGAATGGGGAATCTGCGTACGGGCGCTCTGCCCCTCTCAAAGGCTTTGTGATTAATTATTCAACCAAGGAGATCCTGGATGACTTCAGCCCAGAAAACGCACAGGTTGGTTACGGATGGGAGGGAGGGCTCTGCTGCAAACACAACCATTTTTCTACAAACCAGAGCAGCAATAAATAACAGTATTGAACATCCTTCTGATTCAATCAGCATGTACCATTAATAAGTAAATAAATAAAGAGTGGTCTCTCTGGTCTAATGATGTCTCCATTTTGGCCCTTTTGGCTTTTCATAACAAAGCTGCTCGACATTTAGTTGCTTGTAGAGTAGTTGCTAAATAGCTAGTGTATTTCAGTGAACATTTGCATCTTAGTCATTTAGAATACGCTCTTATCCAGAGCGACTTACAGTAGGGAGTGCATAAATGTTTATATGTTTTCCTACTGGTCCCCCGTGGGTATCGAATGAGCACTCTATACAGGCTTGTTATTGCCACTAGTACAGTACGTCTTCACTACCTTCAGGATAACGACCCTGGATAAAAACAATAAAGCTTAAAGCTGCAATATGTCATTTTTGGAGCGACCCGACCAAATCCACATAGAAATGTACGTTTATAGATCTGTCATTCTCATTGAAAGCAAGTCTAAGAAGCGGTAGATATGTTCTATGCATTCTTTTTCCGATGCTTTCCATTTTCCATTTGGGTCTTTTACTTTTGGTTTCGTACACCAGATTCTTGGATCAACAAGGACAGTTATGGCCTTATGTTGATGGGGATAACCTGCTTGACTGAGGAGGTCCTCCGGGCACGAACCACAGAGGGAGCTCTGTACCAAGCAATCACCTTAATTGCTATTCATGTTACCTCAATCACTATCAGGCACTTCACACACCAGTCAAACATTGGAATTATCTGAAATCTTATCTGCCTATTGAGCCTTAGAGCAAAGCAAAGAAACTAGTTATTGATCTCCATTGAGGGTATGTGATTTGTCTAATACAGTAGGGCGGCAGGTAGCCTAGTGGTTAGAGTGTTGGGCCAGTAACTGAAAGGTTGATGGATCGATTCCCTGAGCTGACAAGGTAAAAATCTGTCGTTCTGTCGTTCTGCCCCTGAGCAAGGCAGTTAACCCACTGTTCCCTGGGCACCGAAGATGTGGGTGTCGATTTAAGGCAGCTCCCTGCACCTCTCTGATTCAGAGGGGTTGGGTTAAATGTAGAAGACACATTTCAGTTGAAGGTATTCAGTTGTACAAATGACTAGGTATCAACAGCGGTTTTTTGTTGTTGCTGGAACTCAAATGAGATTCTGCCTAGAAACATTAAGAGTCACTGGCAGAATGTTTACACGTGATCGTTGGGATCAGACTTAAAGGCATTGTCCATCCAAATTTCAACATGGCATATTGGTTTCCTGTAAGCAGTGTATGGATATGGTTAGACAGCAATCCATGTTCTGGTTTTGTCCATTGACAGGGTAAGTAAACCAATGTTAAATTGTGAATTGGGTGAACTTTCCTTTTAAAAGCTATGGTCTGACAATGGCTCCACTGATTGTGAGATGGATCTACACCCTCGTCTCTGACTACTTGAGCCACTTAAAGTGATTGTGTCATCTTCTTCCAGGAGAGTTAATCATTCTTCCTATCCCTGTCTGGCCAGCCCTGATGCATGACTACCTGATTTAGTGCCTCTGAGCTAATCAGATGCCAGCAGGGAATTTCATTAAAACGGCAATAAAATAAAGATCTTCCTGCCGTGTCTCTTGGGGTTGGTTTCTGTGTGCCAAGTTGAGTGGGGTTTGTGTTTGTCGTCTATCTTGGATTGTAAACTACGAGGACAGGTAGAGACTTATTGGTTTAATAACTGGACACCTTGATTTATCCCGATTTAGATCTGACTGTTACTTTATCAGTGAATCTATGAAGGGCTTGAAGGGCTCCCGAGTGGCGCAATGGTCTAAGGCGCTACATCTTAGTGTTAGAGGCGTCACTACAGACCCTGGTTCGATTCCAGGCTGTATCACAACCGGCTGTGGTTGGGAGTCCCAAAGGGCGGCGCACAATTGGCCCAGCGTTATCCAGGTTAGGGTTTAGCTGGAGTAGGCCGTCATTGTCACCCCCCCCCCCCCTTAAAAGATTTAGATGCACTATTGTAAAGTGGCTGTTCCACTGGATGTCATAAGGTGAATGCACCAATTTGTAAGTCGCTCTGGATAAGAGCGTCTGCTAAATGACTTAAATGTAAATGTAATTGTAAATAAGAATTGGTTCTTAACTGTCTTGTTAAATAAATAAATAAAAACCAATATGTTTACATTTTACTTTAAGTTTCATCTCATAGACTGAAGACATAATGAGTATTAAGTCTTGCATAATCTAGACTGTATTAATGTGATGTACGGAATAATTTAAAGATGATTGTTTTTGAATGGCTGTACTAACTACAGTGTGTCTTCCCTCTGTTTTCAGGAGTTTGGAATGCCCCACGACATTGTTGTAACCAAAGATGGGCGTGTCTTTGTAGGAGATGCAGCCACAGACTCCGTGCTAAAGTTCTCCTCTGACAGTAAGTCAACTTTAACCAAAGTATTCCAGATTATCCAGGATGTCTCACTAAGAAAGTTTAATTAGATTAACCTTTCGACTGTGAAATTAAACCTCTTAGATGTTAAGTCCCCCATATTGTTCTGGACCCGTTCCGAATGACATTTTGGTGTCCAAAGCGCTGTGTGAACGCCGTAGGGTCGGTCCGTGCCTTATAATGCCAGAAAGCCCCATCTGTCTGTTCTCTGCTTCCACTCTCCCAGCGGAGCTGACTTGAAGTGTCAGGTTTCAGAACCTACATATGTATAGGGAATGACGTGTCACATTTTCTAGCCTATCCAGCCAAGCCTGGGTGACGGCATTTGAACGGTGACAGTCTAACAAGTCCAGGCACTGTGGTTTCATCTGTCTGATATTCTCAGCCAGGTTTTAGAGGTCTCAACATAAAAAATGACTAAATAATTAACTAGAATTTAAACAAACACTTGAATGGTGTCTCTTCGCCGCTCAATGGGACGTTTAGGAGAAAATTATTTTATGTGCCAATATTGTAGTCACTAAGTATGATCATATTTATTTTGCAGTTATAAGAAATGTGAAATCTTATAGCAAGTTGTTTATAATTTGATTATTACTATATTTAGAAAACGTTTCAGTCATTTCAAGCGCTATTGCCCCACTTTTGTTGAATTGGAAAATAAACACATGATTTTTCATATTTTCATAATATTTGTACAAGAGGTCGACCGATTAATCGGCATGGCTGATTAAATTAGGGCCGATTTCAAGTTTTCATAACAATCGGTATTTGGCATTTTTGGATGCCAATTATGGCCGATTACATTGCATTCCACGAGGAGACTGCGTGGCAGGCTGACCACCTGTCACGTGAGTGCAGCAAGGAGCCAAGGTAAGTTGCTAGCTAGCATTAAACTTATCTTATAAAAAACAATCGATCTTCACATAATCACTAGTTAACTACACATAGTTGATGATATTACTACGTTAACTAGCTTGTCCTGCGTTGCATATAATCA